>NC_091314.1:190019-395019 GCF_038502225.1 Cherax quadricarinatus | reverse complement strand
GTAGGTAACTTCCTCAATTTCTCTATCCCCTCCTCCGAAGCAGTTTCCTCAGGTGTGGCCTCTTGCTGTTGAAGATGATCTAGCAGCTCATCAGTGGTTAGTTCTTCATTGTCCTCCACCAACTCTTCCACATCCTCCCCACTAACCTCCAACCCCAAGGACTTCCCCAATGCCACAATGGATTCCTCAACTGGCATAGGATTCCCAGGGTTAGCCTCAAACCCTTCAAAAACCCTTTTGTCTACGCATTCTGGCCACAGTTTCTTCCAAGCAGAGTTCAAGGTCCTCTTAGTCACTTTCTCCCAAGCCTTACCTATAATGTTTACACAATTGAGGATGCTAAAGTGATCTCTCCAAAACTCTCTTAGAGTCAATTGAGTTTCTGAGGTCACTACAAAGCACCTTTCAAACATAGCTTTTGTGTACGGTTTCTTGAAGTTGGAAATGACCTGCTGGTCCATGGGCTGCAGAAGAGGAGTGGTATTAGGAGGCAAAAACTTGACCTTAATGAAGCTCATTTCCGCAGAAAGTCGCTCTGTCACGTCTGAAGGATGACCAGGAGCATTGTCTAATACCAGGAGGCTCTTAAGGTCTAATTTCTATTCATTTAGGTAATTTTTCACAGTGGGGGCAAATGCATGGTGTAACCAGTCATAGAAAAAGTCCCTAGTGACCCATGCCTTACTGTTTGCCCTCCACAGCACACACAAATTAGCCTTGAGGACATTGTTTTTCCTGAACACACTGGGAGTTTGAGTGATACACTAATAAAGGCTTCACTTTGCAATCACCACTAGCATTGGCACACATCAACAGAGTAAGCCTGTCTTTCATAGGCTTATGTCCTGGGAGTGCCTTTTCCTCCTGAGTAATGTAGGTCCTGCTTGGCATTTTCTTCCAAAACAGGCCTGTTTTGTCACAATTAAACACTTGTTCAGGTTTCAGTCCTTCACTGTCTATGTACTCCTTGAATTCCTGCACATATTTTTCAGCCGCTTTGTGGTCCGAACTGGCAGCCTCACCATGCCTTATCACACTATATATGCCACTACGATTCTCAAATCTCTCAAACCAACCTTTGCTGGTCTTAAATTCACTCGCATCATCACTAGTTGCAGGCATTTTTCTAATTAAATCGTCCTGCAACTTCCTAGACTTTTCACATATGATTGCTTGAGAGATGCTATCGGTTTTTCGTTTATCCACACCAATAACAGCCTCTCAACATCTTCTATCACTTGCGATCTCTGTTTCGAAAACAAAGTTGCACCTTTAGCAAGAACAGCTTCCTTGATTGCCGTTTTCTTGGCCACAATAGTAGCGATGGTTGATTGGGGTTTTGTGTACAACCTGGCCAGCTCGGAGACACGCACTCCACTTTCATACTTAGCAATGATCTCTTTCTTCGTATCCATAGTAATTCTCACTCTTTTTGCTGTAGGGTTGGCACTAGAAGCTTTCTTGGGGCCCATGGTGACTTATTTTGCAGGTGCAATCACTAAAAAGGCTGTGATAATATGAAATGTTCTGAATGTATGCTTGGAAGCGACCGCGGTGGCTGGCTTGTAAACACTGGCACCCACGGAACAAGTGAGGCGGGCTCAGGCCGCACGTGGACGTGTCTCGAACGAATTGCGTTGAGCGAGTTTTTAGCGCTAGCCGAGGCAAAATTTTTGCATTAAAATGTATCGCCAGGCGGATTTAACGTTATGCGATGCGTTTGTTAGGCGAGGGTCCACTGTATATGCCAAAAGCCCCTGTATACTATGCAGAGCATTTTGGGCAAACTTAAGACTAACTTAAGATTGAGATGGCAGTAAGAATAATGTGTAAATTTAGGAGTTTACAATGAATACAAGAGAATTAATCTTGGTCCTAACCTTGTTTCTGTAGATGCCTGAGTTTCTCAATACATTGTTAAATGCTCTGATCTTTAGAACACTCATGATAATGCTACTCCATTCTTTACCTTCCACTATACTCTCTTCTGGCATTCTCTGCCTTCTCTCGTCTCAGGTGTGATTTGATAATACTAGTGCAGACAGACTAAAACCTCATCATATGGTTCCTCTCCTAAGTGGGGGTTATTTGTGAATACTATACTGTGTTTGCATTTCATAGTTGTATTATAAATCTGAATTGCAATGTCTACACACACTTCTGTCAGGATAGCAAAGTGCGATGGTGAATGTGCGTTGTTCTTTTGACCATCCTACCCCTAGTGGGAAATGATAGATATAGTAATTTTTATATATAAATTAAGGGAATAAACTTTTTTGAATTTTTATTAAGCATTTAGCTGTAAATTATTTTATTTCCACAGGTGATAAATTAGACACATGTGAAACTCTTGGATATCTTTATTAAGGAAACGTTTTGCCACCCAGTGGCTTCATCAGTCCATACAAAGGACTGAAGCCTAACCCTTGGGCACGACCTACTTCCACATTGGGCAAATGTGACACCACCTACGACTGCTGCACCTCTCCTGCCTACGGTTTATAAGCTGCTTCTCTGCGCATATGCTGTATTCTATTCAAGATTGATGGACTGACCACATCGACTCAAGGTTGAGGGACTGATTACCTCATTCTCCTCCTGTTCTTCAAGATTCTCCTTTGTATAGACTGATGAAGCCACTGTGTGGCAAAACGTTTCCTCAGTAAAGATACCCAAGAGTTGTACATGTGTCTAATTTATCAACGTGTCAGTTCTCTGAACCATTCATCTACAATTCTATTTCCACAGGTAATGCTCAAGAGATCAACTTACTATAAAGCTTCAAGCTCAAGAGAGTGAACCACACTTCTGCACACAGTACGAATTTAGGGTTTGAAACAAGACAATCAGCTGTACAAATTTTTATTTTTTATATCTGACTACAGTATAAAACCAGTTCTTATAACACAGTGAAATGCAAGCTTTTAGAGCTGTACGCATGGCCGTGGCCAAACGACCCATTGTTGGCAATGTCATTGTGTATGGACTCTTGTACACCGGTGCAGAGTTCTTTCAGCAGACTATAAACAACAAAGTTATGGTGAGTCATTTCTTTAATTTAATGTTTTTAATTAATTAATAATAATAGTAATATAGTTTTTAAGTTGTTGGCTGTATCTTACCAAGGCAGGGTGACCCTGAGAAAGAAACACTTTCACCATCATTTACACTATCACTGTCTTGCCAGAGGCATGCAGCTGGGATTGATTGGATAAAGACAGAAATGTTAAAAGCAGGTGGGGATATAGTTTTGGAATGGTTGGTGCTTTTGTGTAATAAATGTATGGAAGAGGGGAAGGTACCTAGGGATTGGCAGAGAGCTTGCATAGTTCCTTTGTATAAAGGCAAAGTGGACTAAAGAGAGTAAAATTTATAGGGGAATAAGCCTGTTGAGCAATGTGGCAGATGTTGCAAATGTATAGAATAGGTGGTAAGTTACTGAAAGCGGTTAAGAATTTTTATGAGGATAGTGAGGCTTAGGTTAGAGTATAGAGGAGAGAGAGGGAGATTATTTTCCAGTAAAAGTAGGCCTTAGACAGGGATGTATAATGTCACCATGGTGGTTTAATATACATGTACATATTTATAAATAGGGTTGTAAAGAAATGAATGCTTGGGTGTTGGCAAGAGGTGTGGGATTAAGAGATAAAGAATCTAACAAAAAGTGGGAGTTGTCACAGTTGCTTCTTGCTGATAACACCGTGCTTTTGGGAGAGTCTGAAGAGAAGTTGTAGAGGTTGGTGAAAGAGTTTGGAAGGGTATGTAAAAAAGGAAAATTAAAAGTGAATATAGGAAAGAACAAGGTGATGAGGATAACAAAAAATTTAGGTAATGAAAGATTGGATATCATATTGGAGGGAGGGAGTATGGAGGAGGTGAATGTATTCAGATATGTATCTGGGAGTGGACTTATCAGCAGATGAGTCTGTGAAAGACGAGGTGAATCATAGAAATGTTGAGCAAAAAAGTTGAGTGGAGCACTGAAGAGTCTGTGGAGACAAAGAATGTTATCCTTGGAAGCAAAGAAGGGAATATATGAGAGTACATATAGTGGTACCAACACAACTATATGGGTGTGAAGCATGGGTGGTCAATGTTTCAGCAAGGAGAAGGCTAGAGGCAGTGGTGATGTCATGTCTGAGGGCAATGTGCAGCATGAATATAATGCAGAGAATCTGTAGCTTGGAGATTAGAAGGTGTAGGGTTTCTGAAAGTTGAAGGCAGGGTAGGGGTCATCCTAAGAAAGGTTGGAGGGAGGGGGTTGGACTTCCAGCAAGCATATGTGAGTGTGTTAGATAGCGATTGGAGACAAATGGTTTTACGACTTCACGTGCTGTTGGAATGTGAGTGAAGTAACCTTTATGAAGGGATTCAGGGGGAAACTGGTTATCTGGACTTGAATCCTGGAGTTGGGAAGTATGGTGCCTGCACTCTGTGTCAATTTTTTACCTGTAGTGTAGGCATGCCTCTGGCAAGACAGTGATGGAGTGAATGATGAAAGTGTTTCTTTTTGTGGTCACCCTGGCCTTGGTGGGAAACAGCTGGGGGTTTAATAAAAAAAAATGACTATTTTTATTACAGGCAACATTAATTTAAAACAACAAAAAAATGAAAAACATTCATTATTTGGCAACAATAAATTGTAAAATGTAAATATCACTGGCACATTTTATTCCACTGTAGCCTGTGAGTGATAATTTTTTTTGCTAACTTCAACACACCATAAAATTGTAAGTTTTTATCAAATTCCACTCATTGTAGTTGTATTTGATTCATAAAGTGCACTCCTTCAGTCTAGAAGAAAAAAGACTGGGTATGCCAAAGTTAAGGGGTTAAATACTGTATTGCTGATGTCCTCCTCTCAACACTGCCACGTCTAACTCTCTACCTTCTCTCTAACCTCTGCCATTTAGCACTGTCTGACCCTTATGTGTTAAGCATTTTCCATTAATATAATAATTATTTGAATACCATACTGTACTTATTTAATAAATCAAAGCTGCTTATTTATTGCAGTCTGCATTATTTTGTATATTATTTTCTTGTTAAAATGTTAAGATTAAGATTAATATTAAGATGTTTATTTTGACATGATACATGGTTGTACAGAGGAATATAATAGTTGGATGTACATGCCAAAAGCCCCTTTGTATGCAGAGCATTTTGGGCAAACTTAAAGATTAACTTAAAGATTAGGAAGGCAATAATAGTTCATATGGTTATTAGATGAGTTACAGTGAGTACAAGAGAATTGAATATTCTATTAGGTAATGCTACATGGCTTTGATAAGTCTAGTAGAGAATTATTATGCTATTGAATTTATAAAGATTACAGTATTACTGTGGAACAATTTAAAACAATTTACAATATGATGTATTACAGTTTAGTACTATTTAAAACAAAGAAATTTAGACATCCTAATTTTGAAGTAGTAAGTGGTTGAGCATTCATCAGCACAATATGAATAGGTTTTGAGTAACTAGTAGTGATTAGGTATGGTTTGTCTGGTTAATTTTGGGTGATGAGGTGATTTCTTAGTATGGCCTTAAATTGATTTGTAATAAAGTTGGTAGAATTACCGACAATATGTAAAGTAAAAGGACACAAGTGCAACTAATGTCACATTAGTTGCACTTGTGTCCTTTTACCTTAAATGATTTGCAGACGGGGGTCTTTTAGTGTGTTCTAGCAATGAATTCCAGATCTTTGGGTCTTTTACGTGCATAGCGTTTTTGCATAGGGAGAGATGGACACGAGAGATATTGAAGAGTGATTTGTGTCTCATATTATGGTTGTGTTCTGTTATAGTTATCAAGGAGGAGTTTGAAAGGAGGGTTTATATTTGAGTATAGTGTTCTGTGTATGTAGTAGGCACAATAATAAGTGTGGATGTTTTGTATATTAAGCAAGTTAAGACTCTTGAGAAGAGGTGGAGTGTGTTGTCTAATGCAGGAGTTGGTAATCAATTGCACCGTAGCTTTTTGTTGGGTTATTAATGGCTTAAGGTGATTTGCTGTGGTTGAGCTTCATGCACAAATACCATAAGTGAGGTGAGGGTAAATGAGAGAGTGGTACAAAGCTAGAAGAGCTGAGTGGGGTACATAGCACTGTATCTTTGAAAGGATACCTACTGTTTTGGGGACTTTCTTGGAAATTTGCTATATGTGTCTGAAATTTGAGACTGCAGTCAAGGTGGCGACCTAGAAATTTGTCGTCTATCTAGAAATAGGTGAACCATTTATCAATATGTTTAGCTGTACATTTGAAACTCTGTTTCCAAAAAAAACATAAAGTAGGTTTTGTCTATATTGAGAGTAAGTTTGTTGGTAATCATCCAAGTAGATATTTTTAGCAGTTCAGCATTTACAGTGTCTGTTAGTGTGGTCGGGTTTGGGTGAGAGAAGACATAAGTGGTGTCATCTGCAAATAAAATGGGTTTAAAGAGATTACATGCATTTGGTAGGTCATTGTTGTAAATGAGAAAGAGAAGTGGGCTATGCATGGGAAAATAATCTATGTATAACCATCCCAGCCAAGATGGTAAAGTTCTTGAAGGTATTCAAGAATATGTAGATACATGTATGTACATATTTTCTAATAATTTTCTGCCATTTGTGTGCATGAGGTGAAGTTTGAAATATTTTTATTCTTATCAATAAATATTGTGATTAGCAAATACTGTAGAGGAAGGTAAGACGGAAAATATTGATACGTATTAAATAGCTACGTATTTTATTTCATTTGACGTATTGTGATAATCGGTGCAATCATCTTCTAGATTCCAGCAGGCTCTACCCCGAAGCCATACGACACAGGAACGCTAGCTCGTTATGGCATCATGGGAACCTGTGTATTTCCTCACACACTCTACCATGCGTATGAAATTTATACATTTTAAGTTTTTGCTTTTAGAAACTTTGCATTTTTTTTTTATGCTTCTCAGGGCTCTTCTAATTGTTTTCATTTTAACATCTCTTAGCTTTTCAAGACTGTTTCTTTTCCAGTGTGGCTTCATCTTACACACATCATTCTGGCTTCTTGTGCCTTCAGTTTTAGGTTTTAAGTCATGAAATATAGGAAGTTTTATTATTCTATTAATTTATGGTACATCACTAGTTTTTCTACACTTTCTAGGTAGATATGTAATGTTACCCGTGTTTTGTTATAAAAATCAATTATCACTCATGGCGTGCAGCTATAAAGCGTGTGTGACTAACTCAGGCAGTAATACAGTAACAGGTTACTAATCACTTTCATCAGAATGGTAAGACATTGTATTAGTACAGTTCTGACATGCAGTATATTGTTCACTGTTCCTTGACTTAATAATGTTCAGTATACAGCAATGTTCTAAATTCTTTGTTAAATGGGTTTGATATTTGGATTAAATATATTTTGTTTAGATTTTTAAGATTATGGGGATGAAATGAAGCTACAAGAGTAATATTTAGTTTAGTTTTTTTTTATTATTCAGTGGAATAAATAAGGTTAAGAATATGGGAGAATTAAAACTTTTTAAACTGAGTTTATGACTCTCTCAACTTTTGAAAAAAAAAAATTAACTGCATTTTAAAATTGTAACTTGAAACAGACTTTCTTTTGCATTGTTAGGAAGATCCCAACCATTTTGTCTCCTGAGAATTTTTTCATGCACTTTGTCTTACTTTACTCACATATTAAATTAAGCCTCAAGATTCCTTACTGTTATGCTTTTAAGCGATTGCTTATATTTCCTCGGCACTACAGAAGAACGGTTATTGATGCTCACTTGTTTTATTGCTTGTTTGCTTAATTTGTTTCTTGAAGTTTATTACACACACATATGAGTCCCAGGTGCCAAGTGCAATAGGAATTTGGGGTCTTGCATGTTAGTGATTTTTGGGGATGAAATCTGCTCCTGTTTGCTGCTGTGGTCATATGCCCTCACCTTAATTTTGGCTTTACAGTGGACCCTCAGTTAACGACATTAATCCATTCCAGAGAGCTTGTCTTTAACCCCTTCAGGGTCCAAGGCCAAAATCTGAAGTGGTGCCCCAGTGTCCAAGAATTAAAAAAAAAAAAATTATTTTTTCTTATGAAATGGTAGAGAATCTTTTTGTGAAGGTAATAAAGCAAAAAGTACGAAATTTGATGGAAAATTGACGAAATTATGCTCTCGCGAATTTTGATGTGTCAGCAATATTTACGAATCTGCGATTTTGCCGACTTTGACTCCCATTTTAGGCCAATTACATTATTCCAGTCGACCAAATTCTTAGCTATTTCACTAGTATTACTTCTATTCTATCGATTGAGCACAAGAAATCGCCAAGTCAACTGTTTCAACTACAAAATAAAGTGATCGGAAATTGGTAATTTGGCCAATTTAACACAAAGTTCAAAATATTCCAATTTCAAAATAGGGTCCAGAATAAACAATGTAGGTATTCCTGGCACTAAACAAACATTTCCTCTGTTCATTAGTTACATTTTGAGGCTTTACAAATAAATTCCATTTTGATTTTTTATTCACATAATGAATTTTTATTCACACCAAAAAATAGAAGATTTACTGTTATGCAATATTGTAATAATTGTATAAATATCATCACCACATTTGTGAATGTATATTAGACCCACCAGCTGGCATGTATTAGACGTGTGAGGTCGTTTGTTTACTCTTGAACATTGGCAAAAATTTAACATTTCCGCTACATTGAGCTCAGTTTCAAGCCATTTCCAGTGCTAAAACCAATCAAAATCATCTCTATTTCTGTAATATGTCTTCCATTCTATCAAATGAGACCAAGAAATTGCAAATACAACTATAAAAACATACGAAAAAACACTGCAAAGTCGCTGTTTTAATCGAAAATCATGGTCTCGTTTTTTTTCCTCTCATTATACACAGTGTGCTGCAGGATTTGTTTTATATGGTGCACACATACCACATAGATGTATTCTTTCATATCTAGGCCCAAATGTACCACTCACAGTTTATCAGAGTGAGCTGAGCTCATGGCGTAGATCTACGGTTTGGACCCTGAACGTAAAGCCGTAGATCTACGGGACGGACCCTGAAAGGGTTAACCGATTCTGTCGTTATCTGAATTAATTTTCCCCATAAGAAATAACGTAAATCCAATTAATCTGTTCCAGACACCCAAAAGTATTAAACAAAATAATTTTTTTACATGAAATATACATTTCCGTACACAGAAAACAATGAGACATGCAGAATAAATATACTAATAATTAATAAAATGACACCTTTATTGAAGATGTATTTGATGAATAATGAGATGGGAGGAGGGCAGAGGATGGAGGAGTTTACAATTGTTTGGAAGAGGAATCCTCTTCCATAAGGACTTTAGGTACCAAGTCCTTTTCCGGGGTTACCTCCCTTCTTTGTTAATTAGTGCCACTAGGACCAGTTTGAGAGTCACTGGACCCCTGTTGCACCAAAAATCTGTATAGAGAGCTCTGTTTCTGGCATCTCTTTAAAATTTCCCTAAAATGGGACACAACATTGTCATTGTAGATGTTGCTAGCATGGCCTGCAGCAGCTGTGTCAGGGTGATGTTCATCCATAAATGTTTGCACATAAGAAAGCAGGAACACTGCAGCAGGCCTGTTGGCCCATACTAGGCAGGTCCTTCACAAACATCCCACTAACAGAATCATATTTGCCCAACCCAATATTCAATGCTTTCCAAGCAATAAGCTTTGATAATTCTATTCACTCATGTGCAAGTCCCATTCAAATCAAATCATGTGTGTGGGGAAGTACCCTGGCTGGTGTGTGGGGAGGTACCCTGGCTGGTGTGTGGGGAGGTACCCTGGCTGGTGTGTGGGGAAGTACCCTGGCTGGTGTGTGGGGAAGTACCCTGGCTGGTATGTGGGGAAGTACCCTGGCTGGTATGTGGGGAAGTACCCTGGCAGGTATGTGGGGGGGAAGTACCCTTGCTGGTATGTGGGGAAGTACCCTGGCTGGTATGTGGGGAAGTACCCTGGCTGGTATGTGGGGAAGTACCCTGGCTGGTATGTGGGGGAAGTACCCTGGCTGGTATGTGGGGAAGTACCCTGGCTGGTATGTGGGGAAGTACCCTGGTTGGTGTACCACCATCACTACCACCTACCACCACCACTTTCGTATCTTTCTACAAACTTTTTCTTGAATTCTAGTGTTCCTTACCCTCTTTACCAAAGGGCTGGCACTAGAAGATTTCTTTGGGCCCATGGTGGCTTATTTAGCAGTTACAAGCACTAAAAAATGGAATACTAATACAAAAATGTATCGCATGTATGTGTGGAATCGTCCTCACTGGCTTGTAAACAATGGCACACTGGCTGTACATGGAGTGGCCGGGCCACTCAGGCCGCGTGGACACGTTCAGGACGAATGACTTTAGCCGAGTTCTTTGTCATTAACTGAACCAGTATTGATGCAAAAAAGTGTCGTTATCCGATTTTTACGTTACCCGATGATGTCATTAACTGAGGGTCCACTGTAAATCTTTGTGTCCCTCAAAGTTGTCTCTTCAGTTTGTTCTTATTTATTTTTTTTTTTTTTTAAGCATAAGATCAAGCAAGTGATATGCAGATGTCATATCATTCCTCTTTTTTCAATAATGAGCTTTCTTGATAATTTCCAGTTATAATTAACCTCAGGTTTACCAATTCTCTTGCCTTAGGAAATGTTCAAATCATCCACAGAACTTGTAAGTTTATAACATTCCTGCTACCATTAGTTAATTAGGCTTTTTTTTATTTACGTTATTTCTTTCATGTCCTCTTTTATATATGGTGCAGTTTAATTTTATTTTGTTAGATTAATTCCCAACCTGTTTGTTCTCATTCAAGTTTTTCCTCCAACGGTACTTCAGTACTCTTTCTTTACTGACTTTGTAATTCTTTTATTTGTTTTTTATCTAATTCTAGCTTCTATCTAGCTCCTTCAGTTGGATCTCTCATCTGTTTATTTTGATAATGAGCTGCATTACTTGGTAAATGTATTTTCTGAAGTACAAGTGGGTTAGTTTCCTGATCTACTTCCTTGATCAGTGTTATATACGAGACTTATTCATATAAGACTTTTCACCATGCAAGCTGTGCCTTTTTTCTTTTGGACCTTGACATGAGTCGTCAATGCAGGTTCCAAAGATGCCGTTACTTGGAAATATGTTTTACATATTTTACAGAATAATTTTTACTTCAGAGGGTCTATTATGTTGATAGAAACAGTCATCTCTCACTTAATGAACATTCGTTAAACGTAATTCCCCCCCCCCCAGAAAAAAACTAACTAGGAATACTGCATGCTTAATGACCACCTGTTGCTCATAAAACTGAAAAATTTCTGGTGGTAGACACCTCTCTTGATTAGTGACTGCTTGCTTACACAATGACCAGATGCCAGAGAAATATTAATCACAGTTTCACTGTATTTTTTTAACAATATCTCTTTAAATATTGCTCTGAACTGGTTAGTACTGTATTGACATTCATTAGAAAAGTTGAACCTAAACAAGAGGGATTAGATATTATCATAGGTTAATTTGATTATTTAACAATGCTGTATCTCTTTAAATATTCATAAAAATAACTTAACCAAATGAAAACTTAATTTGTGTGTGGGGAAATCCAATGAACATATTTTGAACAAAATCTTATAGTTGGTTTTCAATTTGAGTCTTACACCAGTTCAAAAAAAAGAAATCTAGAGTTGGCCAGAGGAAATGTGACTGAATATTGTATCTTATTTTTTTCTTGTTTTCAAGGACCAGTTTTTTTTTTTTTTTGTGATCATGTGGTATGTGTATGGTAAGCCCATATTGTTTTGGTAAACATTCATAGAAATTAAAAAATGGAATTAGATACAGGATACAGTGGAACCTCAGTTTTTGAAATGAATTCATTCCAGATGTCGATTTTACAACCAGAATCGATGACGCCCAAAGCAATTTTTCCCATAAAGAATAATGTAAATAGAATTAATCCATTCCAGATCCCAAATGACAATCTTTCTTTCAAATGACAATATAATAATATATTAAGTTTTCCTATTAAATATAACCTAATGTTAATTAAAAAATGTATCTGTAAACATTATATATTTGACTGTAATTTAGCTCAGTTTATTTTTCTTATTGTCATGTACCATACTACACTTTTTCTACTTTCATGTATGAATATTTGTTATATTCACTATAATTATTCTTTTTTTTTTCTTTCAATTAACTGGCCGTAATCCCACTGAGGCAGGGTGACCCAAAAAGAAAAATGAAAGTTTCTTTTTTTAAATATAGTAATATATGCAGGAAAAGGGGTTACCAGCCCCTTGCTTCTGGCATTTTAGTTGCCTCTGACGACATGCATGGCTTATGGAGGAAGAATTCTGTTCCACTTCCCCATGGAGATAAGCAGAAATAAACAAGAACAAGAACTAGTAAGAAAATAGAAGAAAACCTAGAGGGGTGCATATATATCCTTGTACCTGCATATATACGCTTGTACATGCATGCATACATACTGGAGTGCATGCTTCCAGTATCAAAGGAATATGATTGAACAAGACAAGCTCCTAGACTCTGTCATTTTAACCAGCTATACCTTGCCACCAGATACAAACAATGAGAATTGCACCAACATAGCACTCCAGCTAATAAAAGATGAGATACAAATTAACATTGAAGCCAGTGATATCAAGGAGGCCCAACTGCTAGGCAGGCCAGGTCAGAAGCAAAGTGTTATGTTAAAATTCAGTTCCATTGATGTAAAAAAGGACCCAATAAGTTCCTCCATCAAGAAAAGGAGTAATGTACAGTGGAACCTCTACTTGTGAGTTTAATCTGTTCCATGACCTTGCTTGCAAATGGATTTGCTTGTTTGCAGTCAGTTTTCCTCATTTAAATTAATTGAAATGGAATTAATCCGTTCCAGTGGAATTCTGTACTTCAATAATTTCGCTAATATCAACTCTATAGCTTATTTATCTATCTCACTTCATCTGATATGACATAACAATATAAATAACATAGAAACCTGATATATACTCTAGAATGAATAAAATATGTCATTATATATGTGGGGTTGGCGGCGGCGGCGGCTGACGAGTGTTTGGAGATAGGACAAAATTCTCCTTGAATATTTTGCTATCATCAACTCTACGGCTTATTTATCTATCACAGTTCATCTAATATGAAATAATAAACAATATAAATAACATAGAAACCTGATATGTACTCTAGAATGCATAAAATATGTTATGTAACAGGTGGAGGCGGCCACAACCGCTTCCTCTTTGTTGTGGTAAACACCGCCATCTAGTGACAGCCTTTTGAAACCATCTATTATAATTATTATTATGTAGTACATTATATATATGTATTATTATTACACATATTATTATTATACATATTACTATTATTATACATATTTTTATTTATTATTTATTTTTTATTATCACACCGGCCGATTCCCACCAAGGCAGGGTGGCCCGAAAAAGAAAAACTTTCACCATCATTCACTCCATCACTGTCTTGCCAGAAGGGTGCTTTACACTACAGTTTTTAAACTGCAACATTAACACCCATCCTTCAGAGTGCAGGCACTGTACTTCCCATCTCCAGGACTCAAGTCCGGCCTGCCGGTTTCCCTGAATCCCTTCATAAATGTTACTTTGCTCACACTCCAACAGCACGTCAAGTATTAAAAACCATTTGTCTCCATTCACTCCTATCAAACACGCTCACGCATGCCTGCTGGAAGTCCAAGCCCCTCGCACACAAAACCTCCTTTACCCCCTCCCTCCAACCCTTCCTAGGCCGACCCCTACCCCGCCTTCCTTCCACTACAGACTGATACACTCTTGAAGTCATTCTGTTTCGCTCCATTCTCTCTACATGTCCGAACCACCTCAACAACCCTTCCTCAGCCCTCTGGACAACAGTTTTGGTAATCCCGCACCTCCTCCTAACTTCCAAACTACGAATTCTCTGCATTATATTCACACCACACATTGCCCTCAGACATGACATCTCCACTGCCTCCAGCCTTCTCCTCGCTGCAACATTCATCACCCACGCTTCACACCCATATAAGAGCGTTGGTAAAACTATACTCTCATACATTCCCCTCTTTGCCTCCAAGGACAAAGTTCTTTGTCTCCACAGACTCCTAAGTGCACCACTCACTCTTTTTCCCTCATCAATTCTATGATTCACCTCATCTTTCATAGACCCATCCGCTGACACGTCCACTCCCAAATATCTGAATACGTTCACCTCCTCCATACTCTCTCCCTCCAATCTGATATTCAATCTTTCATCACCTAATCTTTTTGTTATCCTCATAACCTTACTCTTTCCTGTATTCACCTTTAATTTTCTTCTTTTGCACACCCTACCAAATTCATCCACCAATCTCTGCAACTTCTCTTCAGAATCTCCCAAGAGCACAGTGTCATCAGCAAAGAGCAGCTGTGACAACTCCCACTTTGTGTGTGATTCTTTATCTTTTAACTCCACGCCTCTTGCCAAGACCCTCGCATTTACTTCTCTTACAACCCCATCTATAAATATATTAAACAACCACGGTGACATCACACATCCTTGTCTAAGGCCTACTTTTACTGGGAAAAAATTTCCCTCTTTCCTACATACTCTAACTTGAGCCTCACTATCCTCGTAAAAACTCTTCACTGCTTTCAGTAACCTACCTCCTACACCATACACTTGCAACATCTGCCACATTGCCCCCCTATCCACCCTGTCATACGCCTTTTCCAAATCCATAAATGCCACAAAGACCTCTTTAGCCTTATCTAAATACTGTTCACTTATATGTTTCACTGTAAACACCTGGTCCACACACCCCCTACCTTTCCTAAAGCCTCCTTGTTCATCTGCTATCCTATTCTCCGTCTTACTCTTAATTCTTTCAATTATAACTCTACCATACACTTTACCAGGTACACTCAACAGACTTATCCCCCTATAATTTTTGCACTCTCTTTTATCCCCTTTGCCTTTATACAAAGGAACTATGCATGCTCTCTGCCAATCCCTAGGTACCTTACCCTCTTCCATACATTTATTAAATAATTGCACCAACCACTCCAAAACTATATCCCCACCTGCTTTTAACATTTCTATCTTTATCCCATCAATCCCGGCTGCCTTACCCCCTTTCATTTTACCTACTGCCTCACGAACTTCCCCCACACTCACAACTGGCTCTTCCTCACTCCTACAAGATGTTATTCCTCCTTGCCCTATACACGAAATCACAGCTTCCCTATCTTCATCAACATTTAACAATTCCTCAAAATATTCCTTCCATCTTCCCAATACCTCTAACTCTCCATTTAATAACTCTCCTCTCCTATTTTTAACTGACAAATCCATTTGTTCTCTAGGCTTTCTTAACTTGTTAATCTCACTCCAAAACTTTTTCTTATTTTCAACAAAATTTGTTGATAACATCTCACCCACTCTCTCATTTGCTCTCTTTTTACATTGCTTCACCACTCTCTTAACTTCTCTCTTTTTCTCCATATACTCTTCCCTCCTTGCATCACATATTATTTTTTTTTTTTTCCCAACAAGTCGGCCGTCTCCCACCGAGGCAGGGTGACCCAAAAAAAGAAAGAAAATCCCCAAAAAGAAAATACTTTCATCATCATTCAACACTTTCACCACACTCGCACATTATCACTCTTTTTGCAGAGGTGCTCAGAATACAACAGTTTAGAAGCATACACATATAAAGATACACAACATATCCCTCCAAACTGCCAATATCCCAAACCCCTCCTTTAAAGTGCAGGCATTGTACTTCCCATTTCCAGGACTCAAGTCCGACTATATGAAAATAACCGGTTTCCCTGAATCCCTTCACTAAATATTACCCTGCTCACACTCCAACAGATCGTCAGGTCCCAAGTACCATTCGTCTCCATTCACTCCTATCTAACACAGTCACGCATGCTTGCTGGAAGTCCAAGCCCCTTGCCCACAAAACCTCCTTTACCCCCTCTCTCCAACCCTTTCGAGGGCGACCCCTACCCCGCCTTCCTTCCCCTATAGATTTATATGCTTTCCATGTCATTCTACTTTGATCCATTCTCTCTAAATGACCAAACCACCTCAACAACCCCTCTTCTGCCCTCTGACTAATACTTTTATTAACTCCACACCTTTTCCTAATTTCCACACTCCGAATTTTCTGCATAATATTTACACCACACATTGCCCTTAAACAGGACATCTCCACTGCCTCCAACCGTCTCCTCGCTGCTGCATTTACCACCCAAGCTTCACACCCATATAAGAGTGTTGGTAATACTATACTTTCATACATTCCCTTCTTTGCCTCCATAGCTAACTTTTTTTTGACTCCACATATACCTCAACGCACCACTCACCTTTTTTCCCTCATCAATTCTATGATTAACCTCATCCTTCATAAATCCATCCACCGACACGTCAACTCCCAAGTATCTGAAAACATTCACTTCTTCCATACTCCTCCTCCCCAATTTGATATCCAATTTTTCTTTATCTAAATCATTTGACGCCCTCATCACCTTACTCTTTTCTATGTTCACTTTCAACTTTCTACCTTTACACACATTCCCAAACTCATCCACTAACCTTTGTAATTTTTCTTTAGAATCTCCCATAAGCACAGTATCATCAGCAAAAAGTAACTGTGTCAATTCCCATTTTGAATTTGATTCCCCAAAATTTAATCCCACCCCTCTCCCGAACACTCTAGCATTTACTTCCTTTACAACCCCATCTATAAATATATTAAACCATGGTGACATTACACATCCCTGTCTAAGACCTACTTTTACTGGGAAGTAGTCTCCCTCTCTTCTACACACCCTAACCTGAGCCTCACTATCCTCATAAAAACTCTTTACAGCATTTAATAACTTACCACCTATTCCATATACAGTACTTGCAACATCTGCCACATTGCTCCTCTATCCACTCTATCATATGCCTTTTCTAAATCCATAAATGCAATAAGAACTTCCCTACCTTTATCTAAATACTGTTCACATATATGCTTCAATGTAAACACTTGATCTACACATCCCCTACCCACTCTAAAACCTCCTTGCTCATCCGCAATCCTACATTCTGTCTTACCTCTAATTCTTTCAATTATAACCCTACTGTACACTTTTCCTGGTATACTCAGTAAACTTATTCCTCTATAATTTTTACAGTCTCTTTTGTCCCCCTTCCCTTTATATAAAGGGACTATACATGCTCTCTGCCAATCCCTAGGTACCTTCCCCTCTTTCATACATTTATTAAACAAAAGTACCAACCACTCCAACACTATATCCCCCCCTGCTTTTAACATTTCTGTCATGATCCCATCAGTTCCAGCTGCTTTACCCCCTTTCATTCTACGTAATGCCTCACGTACCTCCCCCACTTACATTCTGCTCTTCTTCACTCCTAAAAGATGGTATACCTCCCTGACCAGTGCATGAAATTACTGCCTCTCTTTCTTCCTCAACATTTAAAAGTTCCTCAAAATATTCTCGCCATCTACCTAATACCTCCATCTCCCCATCTACTAACTCCCCTACTCTGTTTTTAACTGACAAATCCATACTTTCCCTAGGCTTTCTTAACTTGTTTAACTCACTCCAAAATTTTTTTTTATTTTCATTAAAATTTCTTGACAGTGCCTCTCCCACTCTATCATCTGCTCTCCTTTTGCACTCTCTCACCACTCTCTTTACCTTTCTTTTACTCTCCATATACTCTGCTCTTCTTATAACACTTCTGCTTTGTAAAAACCTCTCATAAGCTACCTTTTTCTCTTTTATCACACCCTTTACTTCATCATTCCACCAATCACTCCTCTTTCCTCCTGGCCCCCACCCTCCTATAACCACAAACTTCTGCCCCACATTCTAATACTGCATTTTTAAAACTATTCCAACCCTCTTCAACCCCCCCACTACTCATCTTTGCACTAGCCCACCTTTCTGCCAATAGTCGCTTATATCTCACCCGAACTTCCTCCTCCCTTAGTTTATACACTTTCACCTCCTTCTTACTTGTTGTTGCCACCTTCCTCTTTTTCCCATCTACCTCTTACTCTAACTGTAGCTACAACTAAATAATGATCCGGTATATCAGTTGCCCCTCTATAAACATGTACATCCTGGAGCCTACCCATCAACCTTTTATCCACCAATACATAATCTAATAAACTACTTTCATTACGTGCTACATCATACCTTGTATATTTATTTATCCTCTTTTTCATAAAATATGTATTACTTATTACCAAATCTCTTTCTACACATAGCTCAATTAAAGGCTCCCCATTTACATTTACCCCTGGCACCCCAAATTTACCTACTACTCCCTCCATAACATTTTTACCCACTTTAGCATTGAAATCCCCAACCACCATTACTCTCACACTTGATTCAAAACTCCCCACGCATTCACTCAACATTTCCCAAAATCTCTCTCTCTCCTCTACACTTCTCTCTTCTCCAGGTGCATACACGCTTATTATAACCCACTTTTCACATCCAATCTTTATTTTACTCCACATAATCCTTGAATTAATACATTTATAGTCCCTCTTTTCCTGCCATAGCTTATCCTTCAACATTATTGCTACTCCTTCTTTAGCTCTAACTCTATTTGAAACCCCTGACCTAATCCCATTTATTCCTCTCCACTGAAACTCTCCCACCCCCTTCAGCTTTGTTTCACTTAAAGCCAGGACATCCAGCTTCTTCTCATTCATAACATCCACAATCATCTCTCTCTTATCATCTGCACAACATCCACGCACATTCAGACTTCCCACTTTGACAATTTTCTTCTTCTTATTCTTTTTAGTAATCTTTACAGGAAAAGGGGTTACTAGCCCATTGTTCCCGGCATTTTAGTTGACTTTTACAACACGGAGGAAAGATTCTTATTCCACTTCCCCATGGATATAAAAGGAAAAGTAATAAGACCAAGAACTATTAAGATAAAATCAAAGAAAACTCAGATGAGTGTGTATAAATAAATGTGTACATGTATGTGTAGTGTGATCTAAGTGTAAGTAGAAGTAGCAAGACATACCTGTAATCTTGAATATTTATGAGACAGACAAAAGACACCAGCAATCCTACCATCTTGTAAGACAATCACAGGCTTTCGTTTTACACTCACTTGGCAGGACGGTAGTACCTCCCTGGGTGGTTGCTGTCTACCAACCTACTACCTATTATTATTATTACAATATAAATAATTTGTAATTTTTATTCACACAAAAAAATATAAGATTTACTGATATGCCTTATTGCAATAATTGTATAAATAATGTCAACCCATTCATGACTGCATTGAGCTCAATTTCAAGGTACTTTTTGTCATGAAAGCAATCAAAATCATATCTATTTCTGTAATATATCTTCCATTCTATCAAATGAGACCAAAACAATGAGAATACAACCATAAAAACCATACGAAAATTCTGCTAAGGGGTGGCTAATTGCCGAGAAGTGAACTCCATTATTTAGTTAGTTTAATATGTTTATTATGCACCCCATACCCATCCTGTGGGCAGTAGTCATAAGATTACAGAGGTACATAATGGGTCCAGGGACTGGACCCCAAAGTTATGCTTAGATTTCTTTCATTTTTGGTGTATGTTAAGAAGCATCTTTCCATCATACATTGTCCAAGTTTCGATAAGATAGTCCAACAAACAAATGAGATACAATTCCCTAGATCAAGAGCAAGAGTCCCTCACCAGTGTCAAGGAACCTGCCTTGAGGTCTGCTCGCTTATGGAAATTTTGCTTGTGTATGGAAGCAAAAAATCGACCCATTGACTGCTTGTATTTGGAAAAACTTGCACATGGATGCGCTCGCAAGTAGAGGTTCCACTGTATATATAAACAAGTGCCTAACTAAAAAAAACGACAGAACCTATTATACAGACTTCGAAAACTTAAGCGTGATAATGCAACAATAAAACAGTGCTTTACTCGTGATGGCATAATCACGATAAAATTATCAGACACGGGCCGTAGGTTTGAAATAACAAATGATCAAGAACTAGCATGTTTCCTCACATTCACTGGTTTGACTGAATCTTGTTAACCCTTAAGCTTTCCAAACGTAGATCTACATTTGCACGTGTAGCGCTCTGAACGTAAATCTGTTAATCTACGTTTGATTTTACGTTGTGTCTTATGTAAAAAAATGTAGATCTACGTTTGGAGTGCTACGCATGCAAACGTAGATCTACATTTGGACACAATATCAACCATGTACAGTGTTGTAGTATAGTAGAATTCACCTTTAAGGTATTAAACCAAGTGCTAAAGAGTAAAATTCTCATTTTGAATCTTATACCCAGCATCTCATACATTTTTAACTGTAATACTAATTTTAACCCTTTCACTGTCTCAACCCCAAATCCTGAGGTGTCTCCTGGTGTCACAAAATATTTAAAAAAAAAAATTATTTTATCTTATGAAATGATAGAGAATCTTTTCCCGATGGTAATGACACCAAAAGTACGAAATTTGATGGAAAATTTATGGAATTACGCTCTGGTGAAGTTAGCGACCTCAGCAATATTTACGAATCGGTGATTTCTCCCACTTTGAGCCCTATTTTCGGCTAATTCCATTGTTCCAGTCAACCAAACTCATAGCTATTTCTTTAGAACTCCATTTGTTCTATTGATTGAGTACAAGAAACTGCCCATTTACTGATTTCAACTACCCAATACAGTGGTCAGAATTTGGCAATTTGGCCAATTTCAAGCAAAATTAAAAAATATGCCAATTTCAAAATATGGTCCAGAATGAACAATGCAGACATTCCTGGCTCAAAAATAACATTTTCTTTGTTCATCAGTCACGTCTCCAGGCCCCACTGATATTACTCTTGCTTTCTCTTTTGAATTTTTATTCAAACAAAAAAAAAAACAGAAAATTTACTGTTACACAGACTACTGCAGTATTGTAATAATTGTATAAATAATGTCAACCCATTCATGACTGCATATTAGAATGGGTAGTTGGACATTTATTGGACAATGACATCATTTGTTTACTCTTGAACATCAGCAAGAATCAAACATTTCCCCTACTTTGAGCTCCATTTCAAGGTCCTTTTCATAGTAAAACCAATCAAAACCACCTCCATTTCTATAACATGTTTTCCATTCTATCAAATGTGACTACAAAAAAGAGAATATAACCATAAAAACTATATGAAAATACACCTCAAAGTTGGAGTTTTAATCCAAAAACACGGTCGGAGTTTTTTTTCTCATTATGCACTGCTTGCTGCAGGATTTTTTTTATATTGTGCACACTGACCAGACCCATTCTCTCACATGTGGGCCTACCAGCTTTCTCCCGGTTGATTTGAAGTCGCTAGAATTTTTGAGTATATGTATGTCAAACACATTGGCTCATAAGACGTATATATACGACCAAAACAGTCAAAGGGTTAACCCATATTTTCATATCTATTAGTGAATAACAGTAATTAATTCCCAGTTACTTAAGACACACAAGGTGCTAATTAAGTTGATAGTTCAGGTGCTTAAGTGTTATATTTTTTTTATACTCAAAACCATTACTTTTAACTTTAAAATAATTAAGGTGCTAACTCAGGTGCTAAAGTATCTTATTTTCATTGTTTTACTTTTATAGTCAGTAGTTACATTATTTTTAGCTTTAAAATAATTATCTTAGTTCATATATTTATATTTGTTAGTGGTTTAACAGCAAATGCGTTTCATTTTTTTTAATAATTGCAACAGCTTATTTCTCTACGTGCCCCTTATGAATGCAGTTATTGATCCTGATATCAACCTCTTATTGAACTGCAGAAATAATCCTAAGAGTAATTGCCATTACTACACTGCTAGTCAGGCTAATACTCTTCTCAGTGCCAGCAAGAACATTACAATCTTCAACTGTAATGTTAGATCATTGAGTTAACACTGTGATGACCTCCTTGTATTACTGAAGTCTCTAAATGCTACTATAACTTTCATTATTCTTACTGAAACCTGGCTCAGACAAGATTTGACATATTTACCATACCTGGTTACACAGCCATACATAACGCAGGCCTGACCTACCAGGAGGAGGCATTGCCATCTATTACTCTGATGTCTACAGACTACCACACACAAATACTTACACTTTTAGCAGTAACCTTAGAAACGTGATAACTGAGTCGGAGTTGAATAAACACCATCTGATACTTGCAGGAGATTTCAACATAAACCTCATCCAAGCAACTGACCCTCCAGTAGCTGATTTCACAAACACTATGAACAAAAGCTTGTTGCTACTCTCTATAAGCCAACAAGAATCTGAAACAAGTGCCTCATTACTTGACTGTATCTGGACCAACACGATATCCCCACTACAAGCAGGTATAATCACAGACAACACCACAGACCACTACCCTACCTTTCTCATAACCAACTTACGTAAATTGTCTCAAGAAACAAGGAAGATTGCATTTCGCCTGCATGATGCAACATCGGTAAACAACCTAATACAGTGGACCCCCAATTAACGATATTTTTTCATTCCAGAAGTATGTTCAGGTGCCAGTACTGATCGAATTTGTTCCCATAAGGAATATTGTGAAGTAGATTAGTCCATTTCAGACCCCAAACATACACGTACAAATGCACGTACATAAATACACTTACATAACTGGTAGCATTGGGAGGTGATCGTTAAGCGGGGGTCCACTGTACTGTACTAGCACTAAGTGCCATTGATTAGCAGAGATAGCTAGCTGACAGCAATAATATTGACAAAGATGTCAAAATTTTTTTACAGAAAACCCTAAACCTTTATAACAAGCATTGTCCAATCAAAACGAAACAGATCACAGAAAAGAGACTAAACAGCCCATGGCTAACAAAAAGTATCCTCAAATCTATTGATAAAAAACACCAACTTGAAAAACAGTTCAGATTAGGCCTAATTACTAAAGAATTAACTAGACAATACACATCAGTATGAAAATCAAAGCAAATACATTATGAAAGTAGACTTACTGAAATAAAAGGTGATATGAAAAGTACCTGGCAAACCTTCTCCAAAATTTTGGGCTCTAGGAAACTGTCTGGAAATAGAGATAAACTTAATTAAACCAGATGAACCTCATATACAGCCTATAGACATGGCAACAAATTTAATGTCTTTTTCTCTACTGTAGGATCAAAGCTAGCAAGTCAAATTTCCAGCTCAAATACCCAGCCGAACGAGTGCCTCACTGGCAGCTACCCAAATACTCTATTTCTAGCTCCATCTAATTCCACTGAAGTCTCACTTGTCATTAAATCTTTAAAAAACAAAGCAGGTGATCTAGATAACTTGACACCATTAATATATAAAAAAGCTGCACATGAGCTGTCACCCATTATTGCAACAGTGTTTAACCAATTTGTAGCATCCTCAACCTTCCCATCTATACTGAAGACAGCAAGGGTTACCTCAATCCACAAAGGAGGTGAGCCAACTGACTTGAACAAGATGAAATTAAGACATGTACAACATCTGGGTATCTTTATTGTAGACGTTTCGCCATCCAGTAGCTTTATCAATACAAATTTCAGGACAAAATTTGAAGACAGTAGAACTATACAGTGGACCCCCGCCTTACGATGGCATCGCGTTATGTTAAATCCGCCATACGCTACATTTGAACGCAAAAATTTTGCCTCGCCTCACGTGATTCATTGGGACACGTCCCGGACGAATCGCGTGTATATTACGTGTGTGTGTGTGTGTGTGTGTGTGTGTGTGTGTGTGTGTGTGTGTGTGTGTGTGTGTGTGTGTGTGTGTGTGTGTGTGTGTGTGTGTGTGTGTGTTACCTGTCTATGTGTGGGTATGTGTTACTTGTCCATGTGTGTGAGTGTTGCCTGTCTTTGTGTGTGTGTTACCTGTCCATGTGTATGTGGTACCTATTCATGTGCGTGTGTGTGCCACCTGTCCATATGTGTGTGTGTGTGTTGCCTGTCTGTGTGTGCGAGTATGTGTTGCCTGTTTGTGTGTGTTACCTGTCTTTCTGTGTGTGTGTGTGTGTGTGTGTGTGTGTATGTATGTATGTTACCTGTTCATGTGTGTGTGTGTGTGTGTGTGTTGCCTATGCCAGTTGTGGAATCCATTGTGCCTACTTCAAGATTAAGGAAATGTGTGCAAAGTGGGTTGAACTGCAAACCTTTATGGATGAAAAGCACCCTAACACAGCTATTGCAAGCCATGCTGGTGACTATTACAATGACAATGTTGTGGCCCATTTTAGGCAAATCTTAAACTCCAATATCAACCTTGACCTAAAACGCTTTCTTGATAGTTGTGACAGAACCCACAGGCATAACACCAGACACAAACATCTCTACGACATTCCCCGTGTCCGACTAAACCTTTACAAAAATTCAATGTATGTCAAAGGCCCTAAAATCTGGAACACCCTACCTGAGAACTCTAGAACTGCAGACACATTCATCACCTTCAAAACTACCATTAGAAAACATCTTATCTCCCTGATACACCCCATCAACTAACTACACGAATACCACCTGGTGGTTCACACTTACACTCACTCACCCATTTGACCATAAACAGAAATATTAATCTCAATCTTAAAATAATGAATCCTATGATACTCCAGTACTGAAACTATGTACTGTGCCAAAACAAAAGCATTCACATTGCTAAACTCACAAACTAGTATTTAGTCACTTAGCCATAATACCAACTTACCTCATAATTTGTAATATTTTAAAACAAAGAATTAAACTAAGTCTGCCCGAAATGCCTAGCCATGCTAGGCGTTCTAGTGGTACACTCTGTAATCATTATTTAACTACATGTAAACCACACAACAACCAAATTCTGTAAACTCAACATTGTAATCTTTATAGAGAATAAACTTTGAATTTGAATATACTACAAGTATTTACAGGTCCCAGTTCTGTTTCTAGTACTCCATGATTGTATGATACTCCATGAAACATGGATTTATAGAGAGTGCCACCCCACGTTGCTGACACAGGAATTGTGTGTCCTTCCACTGTTGGGGTCGCCATGAGGTGGTAGTACACACAACACACTTTTTCTGAGAATACTTCTTTTTTGGGGTAGACTGTATTGGTACCAGGTAGTGACAGTTAGCAAGGATTCGGTTTGGCACTTTCCCCTCTGGTTGTGGTTGGGGGACAGGTTGTGGTGTGACAGGTCACTGATGAGGGGCAGGTATAGGTGTGGTACCATACATTTTTGCTATCTGCTTGATGACATGTCTAATATAAGCTTAGAGTGTAAGTTTATCATGATAACATTTACTGATACATCTTTTATGTTAAATATCAGAGCAAATATCTAATGATGATCAACTTTTTTGTAGCTCAGAATTTCAATAATCTGTCGATAGTTCCATAGCCTAAAATTTTTAGTTATGTACATTTAGTTGTACAGTCAATATTCTCATTGGTCACTTTTACATTTTATTGTAAATATGCTTTATTTAAGCATGTGAGGAGCAGTTAAATCTGAATACAGCACTGAAAGGAATATTATCTATGGAAGCCTTCAATCAATATATATTGATGCAAGGCCATCCTAACTACAAATTGCAAAAACTAATAGTGGGTTTTTACAATTTGTACCTGTTAATTCATTTTGTTTTTCTTTTCATTTCTCAATGCACTTCCTGAGTTCTGCCTGGATCATTGCTTTTTAATAAAACTTTGTTTATTTAGTATTTTCTTTTAGATTTTGTTGTTAATGTGGTCTTCATCTTTTACTTTATAGCCTAAAAGGTTTAAATACAGAATCATATCCTCGATGACTTTGGTATTGGTGTAGGTATTGAAGAGCTTGGTGTTGCTTCTCTGGTAGGTGAAATAGGTTGGCCTGTGCTGTTACCCTGTGGTTCATTGATCCTACTGTGCTCCTGAGTACTGCGACCAGTGTTTCCTTCCAAATCCGGTGAGAATTTTGCTTGTTGTGTTACCTCATTTTAACTGAAATTTGTGCATGTTCCAGTAGCCTTAAATAAAATAAAAAAAAGTTGTCCATGTCAGTAGAAAGATACTTTTAAGGCAAGTGTCGATTTAGAAAAAAAGGAAATACTGTAGATTTATTTATTTTTTTAATGTAGACTGATTGTTTTTGATAGGAAAGTTTGTTATTAGGTTGTGTAAAATCAGTGTATTGTATTTGTATTCTTAAACATTATTTTCACATAAATTTTATGATTTTTAATACACTGGCTGTCTCCGACCGATGTAGAGTGAGCTGAAAAAGAGGAAATACCTTCATCATTTATTCAATCACTGTCTTGTTAGAAGCATGCTAACATCACAGTTCAGATGGCACCCCTGAACTGTTACATCTCTACCCCTCATTCAGAGTGCAGGCGCTGTGTGTACTTCTTACCTCCAAGATAATTGGTTTACCTGAATTCCTTCATGAATGTTGCCTTGTTCACATTCCAACCACATGTCAAGTCATAAAAAACCCACTTGCCTCCACTCACTCTTACCTAACATGCATACACAAGCCTGTTTGATGACCGATCTCTAGCACTCAGAGGAGGAGTAGGATGACTCTTACCCCTCCTTCCCTCCACCCCAGATTTATGCACCCTCCTAGTCATCCTGTTTTTCTCCATCCTCTCTGAATATCCTCAACACTCCTCTTCAGTCCTCTAAATACTTTTGGTAACCCTACATTATGTAATCTCCAAGCTCCAAATTCTATGCATCATATTCACATCATGCATTGCCCACAAACATGGCATTGCCACTGCCTCCAACCTCCTCCTTGATCCATATACCATTAAATTTTGGTACATGGATCAAGTTCTTTATCTCCACAGATGCCACAGTGCACCAACTTCCTTTTAACCCTTGCTAGTTCTATGGTTCACTTTATCTGCTGACAAGTCCACTCTCAAATATCTTAACAGATTTGCTTTCCTTGCACCTCTTTCCAATTTAATATCCTATTTTGCATTTCCTAGATTTTTTATTTACTGTTATCACCTTGCTCTTTATGTTCACTTTTCATTTCCCTGTTTTACTTTCCCTTCCAAATTCCTCCACTAACCATTGCAACTTTTCTTCAGAATATCTCAAAAGAACCTTGTCTTCAGCAAAAGCAACTGTGACAGTTCCCTCTTTGAATAGGATTCATTATCTTTGTCTCGCATCTCTCACCAACACCCCAGTGTTAACTTCTTTTATAACTCCGTTATAAATATGTTAATCATGGTGACATCATACATCCCTGTTGAAAACCTATTTTTACTGGAAAATTATCCCTCTTTCAAACATATTCTCGAGTGAGCCTCACTGTCTGCATAAAAACTCTTTATTACTTTTAGTAACCTAAATACCTGTATAATTTTAAGAAAGTACAGGTGCTGATATTTATGTACCTAGCTGTATTCAGTGGTATTTATGCACTTTAATACATTTGTTGTTTATTGGAATTAGCAGTATATGCATGCAATTCTAGTAGTAAGCATTGCATCATATTATGGAAAAGGCACTTGGAAAACCAAGCAGCTTGCACCCTTCACTGCATATTCATTGACATATTTTGATATTAGAAATTACCATTGAGTTCCTAAGCAATCTGCCATACAAACAGAGTTCATTTTCTCAAGCATTATAAAGGGTAGAATTCTGCATGATCTAAATAGTGACTAATCTTACATATTAGCTATTCTAAATTAGATTACCTATACAGTACTTATATATAGTTAACTGCCAGTCTAGAAATAACTAGTGGGCAGCTTATATCAGGCATCGTGGGATACAGTGTTGCTCAGTATAGTGTTGGTAACTCCACATTGCTGTATTTAAGTTAGAGGATAAGATGTTCTATGGGTATTTACTAATTTTATTTTACTCTATAGATATAATTTTAAATTATTGCCCTTTATTTATGCATTTATTTATTTAGAACATTTACTATATAGCATATTAAAAATTCATTAGCTCAGCTTGTAAACACGTTCTGCTCATGTTGTGGTCTTCCTCTGTGTTTATAGCAGTACAATATTCTTATTGGGTGAACAAGAATATTGGAGTAAATGTCAGTCAAGAGAAATAGCTCAAGTATAAATTTCTTATTACATGATTAATAAATGATATCTAGCTTATGAATGCATCTGAAACAGAAACAACTGACTTTGCACACCATAAAAATAATGCATCTCCTGTGTTGCCTGGCCATGATATTGAACTTATTTTACAGTAGGGGGGTCATCCTAGGAAAGGATGGAGTGAGGCATTAAAGGGGGTTTTGTGTGCAAGGGGCTTGGACATCCAGCAGGCATTTATTTATTTACTTATTTTTTTATTTGGACATGATACATAGTTGTACAAAGAAATAGTGATTGGGTGTACATTCCAAAAGCCCCTTGTATGCAGAGCATTATGGGCAGGCTTAAAATTAACTTAAGATTAACTAAGCAATGATATATTCAGTGGTAAAAATTACAGTAAACAAATTACAACATGAAAGTACAACTGAGTATTTCAAATAAGAAGCATTAAAGTTATACAAATTTGTAGCATAATAATGTATAGTATAATCTGATCAAATCGAATAAAATCAATGATTTGTAGTGCAGAAATAGGTCATATGGTCATTAAATGAGTTACACAAATAACCCGCACATAAAAGAGAGAAGCTTACGACGACATTTCGATCCGACTTGGACCATTGACAAAGTCACTTTGTCAATGGTCCAAGTCGGATCGAAACGTCGTCGTAAGCTTCTCTTTTATGTGCGGGTTATTTGTGTATCGTTCCAGTCATGGTATTGTGCCTTTTTTTGTTATTAAATGAGTTACTGTGCGTTTCAAGAGAATGGAGTATTCTATTAGGTAATGTAATTAAAGAAAAACATAATTTGATAGGGTCACAGGTTATACATTTATGAGATAGTTATTCAGTATTTATTTCGTTGTGGGTAAGTGGTTTTTAAGAAGAGTCTTGAACTGATAAACAGTGTTTCTTTTATATTCATAGGTAATGAATTCCAGATTTTTGGGCCTTTTATGTGCATTGAGTTTTTACATAGTGTGAGATGGACACGGGGAACATCAAAGAGTAATCTGTGCCTTGTGTTATGGTCATGTGTTCTGTTGAGGTTGGTAAGGAGAAGTTTGAGGGGAGAGTTTATATCTGAGTTTAGCATTCTATGTATGTAGTAGGCACAATAATAAGTATGGATGTTTTGTACGGTGAGTAAGTTTAGAGTTTTGAATATTGGTGGAGTATGCTGCCTGGAGTAGGAATTTGTTATTCTGACTGCAGCCTTTTGTTGGATAATTAATGGTCTGAGATGATTTATTGTTGTTGAGCCCCATGCTCAGATTCCATAGGTGAGATAGCAGTAAATGAGTGAGTGATATAGGGCCAGGAGGGCTGATTGTGGAACATAGTACTGTATCTTCGATAGTATGCCTACAGTCTTGGAGATTTTCTTGGAAATTTGTTGTACATGTGTTTGAAATTTGAGTCTATTATCTAGTTGGATTCTTAAGAATTTTCCCTCTGTGTGCTTTGTGATAGGTGATCCATTTATCATTATTTTAAGAGGAATATCTGTAGTACTGTTCCCAAACTGAATGAAGTAGGTTTTGTCAATATTGAGAGTAAGTTTGTTAATCATCATCTAGGTAGATATTTTCTGTAATTCGGTATTTACAGAATTGGCTAGTATGACTGGGCTTAGGTGAGAGAAGACGTATGTAGTGTCATCTGCAAATAGTGTGGGTTTGAGAAGTTGCGATGCATTTGGTAGGTCGTTTATGTAAATGAGAAAGAGAAGAGGGCCAAGGACACTTCCCTGTGGGACACTAACCGTAATTGGCTGTGTGGAAGAGTTTGCTCCATTTGTGTACACACATTGGCTTCTGTTGCTAAGGTATGACTTTAGGTAGTTGAGGGAGTGCCCTCTTATACCATAGTGCGATAATTTTATGTGCAACAAATCATGGTCAACTGTATCAAAAGTTTTATGTAAATCAATGAAGACCCCCAATGGGACTTTTTTCCTCGAGTGCAGGGTATATTTGTTCTAGCATGTGTATAATAGCATCATTCGTATTTTTATTAGGCCTGAACCCAAACTGGCAGGGGTTGAGTATGTTGTGGGAGATGAGGTAGGAATAGATTCGCTTATGAATTAATTTTTCAAAGATTTTAGAGAGAGGGTGTAAGTTGGATATTGGCTTATAGTTATTCAAGTCTGCTTGATCTCCTCCTTTATGTATCGGGGTGACCCTTGCTATTTTGAGAACTGTAGGGAAGGTAGAGGATTCAATGGATTTGTTAGTGTTGCAATAATTGGTGACAGTACTTGTGAAGTTTTTTGTATATAAAGGGTGGTAAGGTATTTAAATCTCCTGTCTTGTTCTTTAGTGTGTTGATAATAAGGGAGACTTCTGTTGGGTTAGTCGGAGCTAAGAACAGTGTGTTCGGGTAGGTGCCAGTGAGGTAGTCATTAGGTGGGGTATTTGAGCGTGGGATTTTACCCGCAAGGTTTTTTCGTATGGTGGAGAAGAAAACATTGAGTCTGTTTGCTGTTTCAGTTGGTGGGAGTTGCGGTTCATCTGGTTTTGTTAGTTTGATTGTTCTGTTTCCTGATATCTTTTTTGTTCCTAGAATTTCAGATAGGATTTTCCAGGTCTTTTTTATATCACCTTTTAAGTTGGATAATTTGTTCTAATAATACAATTTTTTTGCCCTTCTCATCAGGCTGGTTAGGATTGATGAGTAATGTTTTGTTTGGTCTCTGGTTATGTGACCCATTCTGTACTGTTTTTCATATAGGTACTTTGTATTTATGGATTTGAGGATGCTGAGTGTTAGCCAAGGATTGTTCAGTCTCTTAGCTGTGATCTGTTTAGATTTTTTAGGGCAGTGCTTGTTATAGAGGTATTGGGTCTTTTTTAGAAAATTATTAATACATTCATCAGTATCTGTATAGATTTCTAGCTCAGTTTGCCAGTCGATGTTTGTCATTGCTGTTGTGAAGTTTTAAATTAATGGCTGCCTCATTATGAAGTCAGAAGGTTACTTTAGTAGTGTCTTGGGATAATTTATCTGTATTAGTTATGATAAAGGTAGGGTAGTGGTCTGTGGTATTATCTGTGATTCTGCCTGATTTTAAAAGGGATATAGTGTTGGTCTAGATGTGGTCTGATAGGGAAACATTAGTCTCTGTAATTCTTTTAGGTTTTGTTACTGTTGTTAGCAACAAGCAGTTATTCAGTGTTTGTGAATTCAATTACATGTGGGTCCTGGTCTTGCAGGAGATTTATATTGAAGTCTCCTGAGAGTAGTAAGTGATCTTTAATTATGTGTGCATCAGTTATCATGCTTCCTAGGTTTTCACTAAAACTGGTAATATTTGACTGTGGTACTCTGTAGATGTTTATCACTGTGAGAGATTTTTGTAGGTATTTGGATTTGAATTTAGCTATTATTTAGCTATTATGTTATATGAGCATGTTAGGAGTGGAGGCAAATGGTTTTTAGGACCTGACAAGTTGTTGGAGTGTGAGCAAAGTAACATTTTGTGAAGTGATTCAGGAAAACTGGTTAGTCAGACCTGAGTCCTGGAGGTGGGTAGTACAGTGTGTGCATTCTAAAGGAGAGGTGGGGATATTTGTTGTCTGGAGTGCATGAGAGAGTGTGACTGAGTACAGCTCAATACAAGTTGTTGGATAGTTGTTATATTAGTTGGCATTTTAAAAACCGTGCTCCAGAATAGAGTAGAAGTCATGCAAATTTTGTCCCTTTTTTGGAACTGAAGTGTTTTTTGTGTATCCTTTATAATGAAAGCAAAAGTTTTAAAAAACTATTTAAAAAATTTACATAATTATTTAACAAAACACAAAATTTTTATATTGTCTTTTGTTGCAACCTCATGAATATTGTATAAATTTATTCTTACTATTATGAGCAGACTTTAGGCAGTCAATTGATAGTTGTGATTATTCTGCAGATATTGTGTAAATACATGATTTTTTTTTTTAAGATGGCAGACTTAACCAGGAGGTTCTTGCTGTGGGTGTTAATATTTTGTTGATGGTTCTAGTTTGTGTTTGTAATTTTGCAGCACTTGATACATGCCACATACATAAGACTTTGGGGTGGGTGTGTTTATTGAAGTAGAACAGTTAGTGTGCATACTAATACTTTCAATTTATTCAGTAAAATGTAATGTGATTTTTCCCTTATAGGTACAAATACTTAGACTCAAAGTTTGTGGGCAAGAGTTTGCGGATGGTGCTTCCAAAACTGGCAGCAGATGCCTTGGTTATTACCCCGGTTAATCTTACCTTGTTCTATGTTGGTGAGTTATATCCTTGGTAGCAATCATTATATGACACTAGCAGCTCTGAGTATAGATTAATATAAATTTAGATTCTTTATTTCAGTCACTGATTTTACAAAATATACAATAATCATAAAACCCATAGGATGTACAGTCTCAACTTGACTAGGTCAAGAATAACAAACCATGTGTTTACACAAAGTTCGTTAGATACTGCACTACACAACAGAAGACAGCTGTTAATTAGAGGAGAGTCAATAGTATCAGGAATGGGAGATTAAATGGATGAGAATACACAAATTGAATAGGAAGGCAATATGAATACAGTGGAATCTCAGTATTCATACATTCCTATATTCATAGAACTTGATATTTGCCCAAATTTTTCAAGAAAAATTTGACTTCATACGTATTTGAAATTTACCCTGATAAAAGGTTGATGGGTAGGCTCCAGGATGTACATGTTTATAGAGGGGCAACTGATATATCGGATCATTATTTAGTTGTAGCTACAGTTAGAGTAAGAGGTAGATGGGAAAAGAGGAAGGTGGCAACAACAAGTAAGAGGGAGGTGAAAGTGTATAAACTAAGGGAGGAGGAAGTTCGGGTGAGATATAAGCGACTATTGGCAGAAAGGTGGGCTAGTGCAAAGATGAGTAGTGGGGGGGTTGAAGAGGGTTGGAATAGTTTTAAAAATGCAGTATTAGAATGTGGGGCAGAAGTTTGTGGTTATAGGAGGGTGGGGGCAGGAGGAAAGAGGAGTGATTGGTGGAATGATGAAGTAAAGGGTGTGATAAAAGAGAAAAAGGTAGCTTATGAGAGGTTTTTACAAAGCAGAAGTGTTATAAGAAGAGCAGAGTATATGGAGAGTAAAAGAAAGGTAAAGAGAGTGGTGAGAGAGTGCAAAAGGAGAGCAGATGATAGAGTGGGAGAGGCACTGTCAAGAAATTTTAATGAAAATAAGAAAAAATTTTGGAGTGAGTTAAACAAGTTAAGAAAGCCTAGGGAAAATATGGATTTGTCAGTTAAAAACAGAGTAGGGGAGTTAGTAGATGGGGAGATGGAGGTATTGGGTAGATGGCGAGAATATTTTGAGGAACTTTTAAATGTTAAGGAAGAAACAGAGGCAGTAATTTCATGCACTGGTCAGGGAGGTATACCATCTTTTAGGAGTGAAGAAGAGCAGAATGTAAGTGTGGGGGAGGTACGTGAGGCATTACGTAAAATGAAAGGGGGTAAAGCAGCTGGAACTGATGGGATCATGACAGAAATGTTAAAAGCAGGGGGGGATATAGTGTTGGAGTGGTTGGTACTTTTGTTTAATAAATGTATGAAAGAGGGGAAGGTACCTAGGGATTGGCAGAGAGCATGTATAGTCCCTTTATATAAAGGGAAAGGGGACAAAAGAGACTGTAAAAATTATAGAGGAATAAGCTTACTGAGTATACCAGGAAAAGTGTACGGTAGGGTTATAATTGAAAGAATTAGAGGTAAGACAGAATGTAGGATTGCGGATGAGCAAGGAGGTTTTAGAGTGGGTAGGGGATGTGTAGATCAGGTGTTTACATTGAAGCATATATGTGAACAGTATTTAGATAAAGATAGGGAAGTTTTTATTGCATTTATGGATTTAGAAAAGGCATATGATAGAGTGGATAGAGGAGCAATGTGGCAGATGTTGCAAGTATATGGAATAGGTGGTAAGTTATTAAATGCTGTAAAGAGTTTTTATGAGGATAGTGAGGCTCAGGTTAGGGTGTGTAGAAGAGAGGGAGACTACTTCCCGGTAAAAGTAGGTCTTAGACAGGGATGTGTAATGTCACCATGGTTGTTTAATATATTTATAGATGGGGTTGTAAAGGAAGTAAATGCTAGGGTGTTTGGGAGAGGGGTGGGATTAAATTATGGGGAATCAAATTCAAAATGGGAATTGACACAGTTACTTTTTGCTGATGATACTGTGCTTATGGGAGATTCTAAAGAAAAATTGCAAAGGTTAGTGGATGAGTTTGGGAATGTGTGTAAAGGTAGAAAGTTGAAAGTGAACATAGAAAAGAGTAAGGTGATGAGGGTGTCAAATGATTTAGATAAAGAAAAATTGGATATCAAATTGGGGAGGAGGAGTATGGAAGAAGTGAATGTTTTCAGATACTTGGGAGTTGACGTGTCGGCGGATGGATTTATGAAGGATGAGGTTAATCATAGAATTGATGAGGGAAAAAAGGTGAGTGGTGCGTTGAGGTATATGTGGAGTCAAAAAACGTTATCTATGGAGGCAAAGAAGGGAATGTATGAAAGTATAGTAGTACCAACACTCTTATATGGGTGTGAAGCTTGGGTGGTAAATGCAGCAGCGAGGAGACGGTTGGAGGCAGCGGAGATGTCCTGTTTAAGGGCAATGTGTGGTGTAAATATTATGCAGAAAATTCGGAGTGTGGAAATTAGGAGAAGGTGTGGAGTTAATAAAAGTATTAGTCAGAGGGCAGAAGAGGGGTTGTTGAGGTGGTTTGGTCATTTAGAGAGAATGGATCACAGTAGAATGACATGGAAAGCATATAAATCTATAGGGGAAGGAAGGCGGGGTAGGGGTCGTCCTCGAAAGGGTTGGAGAGAGGGGGTAAAGGAGGTTTTGTGGGTAAGGGGCTTGGACTTCCAGCAAGCGTGCGTGAGCGTGTTAGATAGGAGTGAATGGAGACGAATGGTACTTGGGACCTGACGATCTGTTGGAGTGTGAGCAGGGTAATATTTAGTGAAGGGATTCAGGGAAACCGGTTATTTTCATATAGTCGGACTTGAGTCCTGGAAATGGGAAGTACAATGCCTGCACTTTAAAGGAGGGGTTTGGGATATTGGCAGTTTGGAGGGATATGTTGTGTATCTTTATATGTTTATGCTTCTAGACTGTTGTATTCTGAGCACCTCTGCAAAAACAGTGATAATGTGCGAGTGTGGTGAAAGTGTTGAATGATGATGAAAGTATTTTCTTTTTGGGGATTTTCTTTCTTTTTTGGGTCACCCTGCCTCGGTGGGAGACGGCCGACTTGTTGAAAAAAAAAAAAAAAAAAAAAAAAAAAAAAAAAAAATTCAACCTAAAGACAACAGTCCATCTGGACAAAGTCCAGCGAAGACAAAGCGTCATGTACTCAGTCTCTCATCAGTTTTCATTCATTAAGCATCGTTCATACAAGCTCTGTGAAACTTTTTGGTATTTCATTGTTATTCTGTGGTGTTTTTTAAATATTTCTTGTTGTGAAAAGTCACAGATAATTAAAGAGATGAAAAATGAATTAGCAAAAAACAATTGACCAGTGACAGTATTTCTGAAACAATAATTTGTGAAAAAGCAAAGCAGTTATATAGTAATCTTAGGCAAGACACCCTGGGACACAGTGCTGAAAGTGTTGAATTTAATGAAAGGAGCTTGTTTGATAGGTTTAAAAAGAGGAATGGGATTCATAGTACAGTACAACGTTGGGAGGCTGCCGGTGCTAACAGAGATAAGGCTGAAAATTTTGTTAAGGAATTAAAACCTGTGTAGACATTGAGGGATTTATTCTTCAAGTTTTTAATTGTGATGAAACTGGCCTCTTTTGGAAAAGAATTCCTAAGAGAACCTACATCATAAAAAAAGAAAAATCATTACCAGGACACAAGCCCATGAAAGACAGGCTGACACTTGTTGTGTGGTAATGCTAGTGGGGGCTGCAAAATTAAACGGTTGCTAGTCTACCACAATGAAAATCTAAGGGTATTTAATAAAATTAATGTGATAAAAAGTAAACTCAGTGTAATGTGGAGGGCTAATAGTAAAGCTTGAGTAACAAGGCAGTTCTTCGCTGAGTTAGTACATGAAGTTTGAAGCAGTACCTTGTGGAAAAAAACGTACCATTAAGGGCACTTCTGGTAATGGAAAAAACATTTTAATATCCTCCAGTGTTTAAGGGGGAGGAGGTTTCTCTCAGTACATTGAACTCTGCCTTAAAAAAACTGTGGCCAGACTGTGTGTCAGTCAGACATTTTGAAGGCTTTGAGGCAGAGCCTGTAGTGAAAGATACTGTTTCTCTGGGCCAGTCCATGGGTTTGGAAATGGATGATGAGGATGTAGCAAAGTTGGTGGAGGATCATGAGAATGAGATCACCACAGAAGAACTTCAAGACCCACACAAGTAGCAAGAAGTGGTTGAGGAAATTTCTTCTTCAGAGGAGGGAAGCAGTAAGGCCAACATTGCCACTCCAGAAATTAAGGAACTGTGTTACCATTGGGCTCAAACACAGAGCTGGTGGAAAAAATGGCATCCTAGCATTACTGTTGTGAATAGAAGCATCAAAATGTTCAGTGACAATGTTGTTGATCACTTTAGAAAAATTTTGAAAAGTCGTCAAATGCAGACAACAATGGACAGTTTTTTTAAGCAAAGAAGAAAAATCTAATGCTAGTGAATCCTCATCATTTTCAAATGCTATTGCAGAGACAGAAAAGCAAAAAAAAAAAACACCAGACAGGAAGTTACCTGATGTTTTTATGGAAGGTGACAACCTTTCCAAACAATAACGTCTCTGAACCTTCCTCTTAGGCCATCATCACTTCTCATTGAAGTTAAATTTTCATTTATTTCATGCATTTATTGTTTTTATAGTTTTCATGTATGATTTTATGCATGCAAATATTATTATACAGATTTTAATAAGAAATATTTTCACTTAAAATGCTTTTTTTAGATTAATCTAAAACAGATTAATCTAATTTACATTATTTTTTATGGGAAAAATTTATTCAATATTCATACAACTCACTGTTCGAATAGCCTCCTGGAAAGGATTAAGTTCGAATATCAAGATACCACTGTACTGTTTACACACACACTAAATATTACCCTGCTCACACTCAACAGTTCGTCAGGTCCCAAAAACCATTTGTCTCCATTCACTCCTATCTAACACACTCATGCTTGCTGGAAGTCCAAGTCCCTCGCCCACAATACCTCCTTTACCCCCTCCCTCCAACCTTCTTGAGGATGACCCCAACCCCTCCTTCCTTCCCCTACAGATTTATATACTCTCCAAGTCATTCTACTTTGATCCATTCTCTCTTGACCAAACCATCTCAACAACCCCTCTTCAGCCCTCTGACTAACACTTTTAGTAACTCTACACCTCCTCCTAATTTCCACACTCTGAATTCTCTGCATAATATTTACACCACACATTGCCCTTAGACAGGACATCTCCACTGCCTCCAGCCACCTCCTTGCTGCAGCATATACAACCCAAGCTTCACACCCATATAAGAGAGTTGGTACCACTATACTTTTATACAGTCCCTTCTTTGCCTCCATAGATAGTTTTTTTTGTCTCCACAGATACCTCAATGCACCACTCACCTTTTTTCCTTTATCAATTCTATGGTTAACCCCCTCCTTCATAAACCCATTTGCTGACAAGTCAACTCCCAAATATCTGAAAACATTCATGTCTTCCATACTCCCTCTCTCCAATGTGATATCCAATTTTTCTTTATCCAACTCATTTGATACCCTTATCACCTTACTCTTATCTATGTTCACTTTCGACTTTCTACCCTTACACACCCTCCCAAACTCGCCTACTAACCTTTGCAACTTTTCTTGAGAATCTCCCATAAGCACAGTATCATCAGCAAAAAGTAACTGTATCAACTCCCATTTTGTACTTGATTCCCCATAATTCAATCCCACCCCTCTCCCCAACACCCTAGCATTTACTTCTTTTACAACCCCATCTATAAATATATTAAACAACCATGGTGACATTACACATCCCTGTCTAAGACCCACTTTTACTGGGAAGTAATTTCCCTCTCTCCTACATACCCTAACCTGAGCCTCACTATCCTCATAAAAACTCTTTACAGCATTTAGTAACTTACTACCTATTTCATACACTTGTAAAACAATTACAGGTTTCTGTGTCACATTCACTTGGTAGGACGGCAGTACCCCCTGGCGGTTGCTATCTACCAACCTACTACTTCTTACATACACAGTAGACCCTTGGTTTTTGTAATTAATCCATTCCAGAAGGTTGGCCTAAATCTGAAATGGCCGAAAACTGAAGTAATATTTCCCATAAGAAATAATGTAAATCCACTTAATCCGTTTCCGACACCCAAAAATATTAACAAGAAATAAATTTTATAGAGAATAACTATAGTGATGCAGCTCTTCAGTGGTTAGTACATTCATTACTTACCTTGCAATATTTGTAGTCTTAATGTAGCGAGCTGCTAACCAGACTGAGAGTCATAAACCTAAATGAATTTTTTATGAGAGAGAGAATTAGGTACACACACACCGATAGCTCTAACGACACATATCATAAAAATCTTTGAAGGGTTCTAAGAAGCAAGATCACCACTTATCTAGATACCCATCAGTTACACAACTCAGGACAGCATGGGTTTAGAGCAGGACACTCCTGTCTGTCCCAGCTACTGGACCACTATGACAAGGTCCTGGTTGCTCTAGAAGACGAATAGAATGCAGACGTAATATACACAGATTTTGAAAAAGCCTTTGACAAGTGTGACCATGGTGTAATGGCGCACAAAATGCGTGATAAAGGAATAACAGGAAAAGTTGGTAGATGGATCTATAATTTCCTAACAAATAGAACCCAAAGAGTAGTAGCCAACAGAGTAAAGTATGAGGTGGCTACGATGAAAAGCTTTGTTCTACAAGGCACAGTACTCGCTCCCATCTTGGACATAGACAGGGATATAAGCCACAGCGTCGTGTCTTCCTTTGAAGATGACACCCGAATTTGCATGACAGTGTCCTCCATTGAAGACACTGCAAGACTTCAGGCTGGACCCGTTCTCCTGAAGAGTCACCGTAGGATGAACAAGACGGATCCTTTAGTGGAAGAGGTAGAGCTCCTGCAAGCTAATCCATATTACGCCCACATTCGCTACCAAAATGGTGAAGAGACTACAGTATCTACAAGACATTTAGCCCCAGTTGAAATCCCCATTAGTGTGGAATCTCAAGATACACCAATAGATGTGAAAGATGCTTCGTTTTCTCCTGGAAAGCCCCTTGAGACTACCCCTACGGAAATAGAGGATTCTGCTCCAGCAGTTAGTCAAATCCCGCTGGAAAATATTGAACCTGGTGAAGAGGCTCAAGGGCTACGAAGGTCGGGACGTGTACATCGCCCACCTAACAGTTTGGGAGATTACTGTCTCTGATATTTTAGAAGGGGGAGATTGTAGTGATACTGCTCCTGTGGGGAGCAGCAGCAGGATAATACTGCACCACCTCTCGGGGCCCTTAACAACAACAGCAGCGGCTTGGTGTGTGTCAAGGGCGCCAACGCATGGTGTGTGATTCTCTTCTCTTATATCCATATATTAGTGATGCAGATTGCATGGTGAGTTTAAATATGTGGCCTGTAGTTATAACTTTTCTCTTGGCATATGCAAGACATCACCATCCCTGTAGAAGCAGTTATTAGTTGTACTAGTCATTATATTTTGTTGTTGCAGAAGTACTATGAAGATTCCCTGTTGGTGCACCCCTCTGTCCTGTCTTCCCAGAGTCCTTCCTGTCTCCACTGTGAATACTTCCTTAAATCTCTTGTTGAGCTCCTCACATACCTCTTGATCGCTTCGTGTGAGTTCCCCACCTTTCCTCAGCCTGATCACCTGGTCTTTGACTGTTGTCTTTCTCCTAATGTGGCTATACAGCAGTTTCGGGTCAGACTTGACTTTTGATGCTATGTCGTTTTCATACTGTTGCTGGGCCTCCCTCCTTATCTGTGCATACTCGTTTCTGCCTCTTCGACTGATCTCCTTATTTTCCTGGGTCCTTTGCCTTCTGTACCTCTTCCATTCTCTAATGCACTTAGTTTTTGCCTCCCTACACCTTTGGGTAAACCAAGGAGTCACTTTGGTCTTCCCATTAATTCTTTTGCCCTTGGGAATAAACCTTTCCTCTGCCTCCTTGCATTTTGTTGTTACATATTCCCTCATTTCATTCACTGACTTTCCTACCAGCTCTCTGGCTCACTGAACCTCCCACAGGAAGTTCCTCATATAGTTTGGCTTTTCCCAATCGACTCCTGTTACTCTCTCCACTTGCAGCTCTACTATGTAATCAAAACTCAGAACCACGTGATCGCTAGCTCCAAGGGGCCTCTCATATGTGATGTCCCCAATGTCTGAACTGCTCAGGGTGAAAACAAGGTCTTGCTGGTTCATCCTCCCCTCTCTCTGGTAGTGTCCCTGACATGTTGATGCATGAGGTTTTCCAGTACCACACCCATCATCTTGGCTCTCCATGTGTCAGGAGCCCCGTGAGGTTTTCCCAGTCGATCTCCCTATGGTTGAAATCACTCATAACCAGTAACTTTGCTCTGCACGATTGAGCTTTTCATGCCACCTCAGCCAATGTGTTCACCATCACTCTGTTGTTCTCTTTGTATTCCTCTCTTGGCCTCCTGCAGTTCTGTGGTGGGTTATACATCACTGCAATGAGTACCTTATGCTCCCCAGACTGAATTGTAGCTACTATGTAGTCACTTTCTCCAATCTCACCCATGTCTTCCGTTTCCTCAAAACCCCATCGGTTTTTCATGAGTAGTGCAACCCTTCCTCCCCCTCTGCTCCTTCTGTCTTTCCTCAGGATCAGATATCCCAGTGGGAAGACTGCATCTGTTATTGTCTCAGTGAGTTTCGTTTCTGTGACTGCAATGATGTCTGGGGACTTCATTGATTGTTTCATGCCACTCACATTTATTTGATAATCCATGTGCGTTCGTGTACTACACCTTCAACTTATCTATCATGGTGGTCCTGGGAAAATATTGGGGTTGGGGGAGTGGGAGACCTGGAGGGGGCCTATGGGAGTTTGCAGTGTGGGTGGGGTTTGTGATGGGAGGTTGAGGGCAGAGTGCCCATGTGGAGCCACTGTAGGGGTGGGGTTTGTGATTTGTGATTCGTGATTTGTGATTTGTGATGTGTGTGTGTGTGTGTGTGTGTGTGTGTGTGTGTGTGTGTGTGTGTGTGTGTGTGTGTATACTCACCTATTTGTACTCACCTATTTGTGGTTGCAGGGGTTGAGTCATAGCTCCTGGCCCTGCCTCTTCACTGATTGCTACTAGGTCCTCTCTCTCCCTGCTCCATGAGCTTTATCATACCTCGCCTTAAAACTATGTATGGTTCCCGCCTCCACTACTTCACTTTCTAGGCTATTCCATGGCTTGACTACTCTATGACTGAAGAAATACTTCCTAACATACCTTTGATTCATCCGAGTCTTCAACTTCCAATTGTGACCTTTTTTCTTTCCAACGCGAATCCCTGATAAACAACTTATCGTCAATTGTGACCTCTTGTGTCTGTGTCCCATCTCTGGAACATCCCGTCTTTGTGTGTGTGTGTGTGTGTGTGTGTGTGTGTGTGTGTGTGTGTGTGTGTCTGTGTGTGTGTCTGTGTGTGTGTCTGTGTGTACTCACCTAATTGTGGTTGCAGGGGTCAAGACTCAGCACCTGGCCCCTTCACTTCACTGATCGCTACTAGGTCCTCTCTCTGCTTCCTGAGATTTGTCATACCTCGTCTTAAAGCTATGTATGGTTCCTGCCTCCACTACATCACTTACTAGGCTATTCCACTTCCTGACGACTCTATGACTGAAGAAATACTTCCTAACATCCCTGTGACTTGTCTGAGTCTTCAGCTTCCAATTGTGACTCCTTGCCTCTGTGTCCCCTCTCTGGAACATCTTGTCCCTGTCCACCTTATCTATTCCCCGCAGTATCTTGTATGTCGTTATCATGTCTCCCCTGACCCTTCTGTCCTCCAATGTCGTCAGTCCGATTTCCCTCGACCTTTCATCGTAGGACATTTCCCTGAGCTCTGGAACTAGCCTTGTTGCAAACCTTTGTACTTTCTCTAACTTCTTGACATGCTTGACCAGGTGTAGGTTCCAAACTGGTGCTGCATACTCCAGTATGGGCCTAACGTACACAGTGTACAGTGTCTTGAACAATTCCTTATTAAGGCATCGGAACGCTATTCTCAGGTTTGCCAGACGCCCATATACTGCAACTGTTATCTGAGTGATGTGTGCCTCCGGAGACGTGCTCAGTGTTATGATCACCCCAAGTGTGTGTGTGTGTGTGTGTTTTTAACACATCTGTTTCCCACCAAGGCAGGATGACCTAAAATGATAAAAAAAACCAAAAAGAAAGAAAAATACCTTCATCATCATTCAACACTTTCACCATCACTTACATAATCACTGTCTTTGCAGAGGTGCTCAGTTACAACAGTTTAGATAGTCACTCCAAACTGCCAATATCCCAAACCCCTCCTTTAAAGTGCAGGCATTGTGCTTCCTCAAGTCTGGCTAACTGGTTTCCCTGAATCCCTTCACAAAATATTACCCTACTCCAGCAGCTCGTCAGGTCCCAAAAACCATTCGTCTCCATTCACTCCTATCTAACATGCTCATGCACACTTGCTGGAAGTCCAAGCCCCTTGCCCACAAAACCTCCTTTACCTCCCCTCCCTCTAGTCTTTTCGCAGACAACCCCTACCTCGCCTTCCTTCTCCTACTGATTAATATATATTATTTATACAGATTTATGTATATTATATTTCAACAGGTATGAGTGCATTAGAAGGAAAAGATGATTGGCTAGAAGAATGGAGGAAAAAGATCATCCCTACATTTGTGGTGAGTCTTGCCTGATGTGTTCCCTGTAAGTCTTGTAAGTGCAAAACAGTTAGCAAGTACTTCAGGTGGCACATTTATATTCTAGATGTTTTTGCCAGGAAACCACTTTTAATTTTATTCAATATAATTTTTTATAAGATTCATAAAAATTCTTTAATTAATGTGCATACATCAGGACACTTAGGTTTAATATTTGCACACAAGGCCATCCAGGAAGGAAGGCTTCTAAAACAACAAGGTATCAAAAGTTTAAACAGCTTTCAAGTTTTTAAAATTGGTTTATTTGTTATGAACCACTGTTGGCAGAGAAGTCTTTATTGACATATCATTTCACCACAAATTGGTTTAATAAGTAAATAATAAACATACAGCCTCTCACTTAACAATGGGGTTCTGTTCCTGAGAGTAGGTCGGTAAGCGAATTGGTCGTTAAGCGAGGAGCATACTATACTGTTAGTGGGTTTTTCAACCATCTTTAGATATTTTTTTAATGTTGTCTTTGCACCATTTATAACATTTCTAGTATATTTTTAATTGTTTATACAATAGTGTACTGTATACTGTAATAAAACAGAATAGAGGAAATCAGCTCTAATATACATTACGTACTTAGGTTTGCATACTATTTGAAGAGCTAGTCATAAGTCCGAGTGGTTGGTAAATGAATACGTTGCTAAGTGAGGAGAGGCTGTATTTATTTACCAAGATAATTCATTGTGTGAGAAATTGAATGATTAAAGTTTTTCAACATAGTAAAGTCAGTAGTTATGCAAAATATTTCAGGTAGACTCAAGATTGAACATGCCTTAAAATAACAGAGATTAGTTAAGGTTACCTTATGTAACTGCACAGTGTTCTATATTTAATGTGTGAAGATAAGATAATAAGTACAAAGATAATTTAAGCAAGAATACTAATTATTAAACAGCAATGTTAGATTGTATACTTACAGTATAACATAATTAAGGTGCATGTAGATTAGATAATTCAGTACAGTGATCCCACTAATTAATAAAACTTATTTCAACTGCTAAGTAAAAATAAAAGAATAGTAGCATTAAAAAAATTGAGCTTAGATCACTTGTGGAGATGGGTTTATCAGTATGAATGCTGGATGGAAACTTGATAAGCAGGTTACAATAATTAAGTTAGACATTTACATCAAATATCATAAATCATATAAAGTTCACGAGGTGTCTTTTGTTTTTTTTTTTTAAGATTTTGTAAGGTAGTGAACTTTAAGAATCTTCTGGTAGTGTCCCAAATCTGGGGCCTCTTTTGAGTTCTGAGTTTCTACTCAAGTTGAGTCCAGCATATGAGACATTGAAGAAGTATTTATTTCTTGTATTATGCTTATGAACTTTATTGCATCTCTCAAAGATACAACAGAAAAATTGCATCTTATATAGTACTGTATATCCAGTCTAGGTAGTCAGGTGCATAGTGGATAAGGCCCAAGAAGTGCAAATCACAGTGCTTATTTCTAGCACTGTGACACCCATTCCTATCTCATGGAGTGAAATAAACGCCTTAATGATTTGAATCCTCTCCCATTAAACTTACACAGACAAAAGAGCGGTATCAATAAACAAAAGGATGGATTCAAACTGGGCCTACAACCTTTATGGGCCACTGTTCAAGTCCCTGTCTATTGTCCTATTTATTCACTGACAGCTGTTCATTACAACTTATCATGGGTTTATAAAGTAGTATGTTTACATACACCCATAGCTCACATTGTATTAGAACAAAGAAGCATTGGCCAGTAGGTCTGTTGCAGAGCTCACTTGCTTCTTGAGCCTCGCCCACTCAGCACCTGACTTCTTGGAACTCACCCATTCAGCATGTGAATATCTGGATGTACTTTATAATATGTAACATTATGTTGTATTTTATATACCTGATAAAGCCAATTTGTGATAAAATAATGCACCATTAAAGACTTATCTGTAATCAGTGTCTTACCATACTGTTGGCACATTGCCATTCCTCTATAATGAGTAAAATCAGTTATCCTCATTCTTAATTTATTCAATTATATTAAACTTGATGCCATAATTTGTTTATTGCAGACAGCTAGTGTATTCTGGGTTCCAGTATCACTGATCAACTTCAGATTCCTTCCCCCTCAAGCACGTGTAGTGTTTGTTGGAACATGCCAAGTCATCTGGGTGTCAATACTCTGTTGGTTCAAGAGGCAAAAATACTGAACTCATTCAAGTGTCAAGTATAGTACAAGACATTCTTTTTCTAGGAGGGATGAGTAGTTATGAAAGTTCAGAGTTGCTTATGGCATGAAACTCACTTTCCCACTATTTTGTTTTGTAATTTAGAAGTATTACCCCTTGGATATCACTTTTGTGGGTGAATGTATAGTTTTGTTTACAGTATCACAACTAGGATGTTTTTTATTCCTCAGGCTTATAGAGTACTGCTAGTCAATTTCAGTGCATTGTTGATTCTAGTATGAAGTTTAAGTGAATAATGAAGCATTTTTAACTTAAATTTTTTTAAACACTGATCATCTCTCACCAAGGTGGGTGCATAATAAATATTTACTGCTGCTCAGGGAACTGAATGCGATATATATTTAAAATTCTAGCTGGCTTAAATTTTATTAGCAATAAACCTCTTGGTTTTGTGCTAAATTTATATCTGGTACATCTTTGCATGGTTTGTTACCAATAAAGGAGGTTGCTTAGTAACCTTGTAGTGAACATTGTGAGAGAATGATGTTTTGCAGATAAAACTAGTAATATTGTCAGTAATGCTTGAGGTAGCAGCCAGAGTAATACAGTACTAACCACAGTGATATGGTACTGGTCACACTTGTCATAAAGATAGTATATATATACTAACCTGTAAATAAAGTACAAGTATATATAAAAGGAGTAGAAGCATGTCTTGACTCTGTGGGAAATGCTTGCCATGACAGTATACCTTACTAAGTAAGAAACATTGCTGCTTATACCAAGCAGCAGTGAAAGTGATATCAGTGGTGATCATATGTACAGCATTTGTTATAGTCTGACCAAGACTACAAAGATAATTGTGTGTAAAATGAACAGAAACATGCCAGAGCCCTCCCTGTGTTCATTATTTTTTGATAGAAGTGTTTATACTAACCTGTTGCAAATGTTAATCATGGCATATGAACATGTTGGAAACTAATCAGATAAAATAGCATATAACAACATACTGGAAATGTTAATCACATAGCTTACACATATATATTAGAATGTTGCAAATGTGATTAACTTTGCAACACATTATTGTAATTTCACAGCAATGAAACTTTAGTTTCAATGTTGCCTTTGTTCAGGGAGCAGCACACACTGAAACACATGTAACATGATAATCAACTTAAAACTATATTTAGTGTAAATAGTTTATTGCTTCTCTAGGAAAAAAGTGACTATTATTTTTAGGATAAGTTAAGTACAGTTGAGCACCTCGAGCAAAAATTTATTATCCGACATCATTCTCTAGTGCAAATGGGTAGCCCTTTTATATTTTGGAATTCTGTCTTTAAAATAAAAGTTAGGGCATAAAATGAAAATATGGAGAAGCATCTGGAAGAGTGGTTGGAAATTTGTGAACTTATTACATAATGTGTCTTCTCAGGATGGCATATCTACATCTATTTTTCATGCTGATGGATCAGGTGAGTGTGACAAAGAAAATATATGAAAGGGCCTGCCAGCACCAGTATTCTGAAGGCAATCAGCTCAGATGGATAGACCCTAGTGTGATGGTTAGTTATATGTACACTACTAAATTTTACACTATGAAATAAAAAAATGCAGTTCAGTTTCAACTACAGAATATGGAACTACACCTTGTATTACTGGACAGGTAAACACCATCAGAAAGCCTGTACTATATGGACACCAGCAGCACCTTGTCCCCCATGGCATGTTCCAGAACACACTTGTCCAAGAGCAAATTCTTGGAGCACAGGTCTCAACACTTATGTCCCAGAGCAAGGTATCAGCACTTACCATATTTTAGTGTCAAAGATGCTATTTTTTTTTCCCCAAATAAGTCTTGAAAATTTACCCAGTGTCTTGGAAGCCGAAGGTTACATAAGAAGGAGCACTACAGCAGGCCTATTGACTCTGCTAGGCAGGTCTAGGCCACACCTGCATTGTTCAGAGGCCTCAACCTAAGCCTAGAGGAGTTTTTCGATACTAAATTGTAATCTAAGCTCCTGTATATGAACCAACTATTTTGTGTAAAATAATGAATAAATAAAAATAATCGTAAAGGTATGGCCACCCCACCCACACATAATATATACATTAAAAGCGCCCTAGAGCAATAGAATGCATATACAGTACACTCATTACTTGCCTTAAAATGTGTGTTTACCTGGAGAGAGTTCCGGGGGTCAGCGACCCCCGGCCTGGTCTGTGACGAGGCCACCTGGTGGATCAGAGCCTGATCAACCAGGCTGTTAATGCTGGCTGCACGCAATCCAACGTACGAGCCACAGCCCGGCTGGTCAGGTACCGACTTTTGGTGCTTGTCCAGTGCCTGCTTGAAGACAGCCAGGGGTCTATTGGTAATCCCCCTTATGCATGCTGGGAGGCAGTTGAACAGTCTCGGGCCCCTGACACTTATTGTATTGTCTCTTAACGTGCTAGTGACACCCCTGCTTTTCATTGGGGGGGACGTTACATCATCTACCGAGTCTTTTGCTTTCGTTGTTAGTGATTTTCGTGTGCAAGTTTGGATTTTCCAGGTGTATACTATAATCATGTATCTCTCCCGCCTGCGTTCCAGGGAGTACAGGTTCAGGAACTTCAAGTGCTCCCAGTAATTAAGGTGTTTTATCTCTGTTATGCGTGCCGTGAAGGTTCTCTGTACATTTTCTAGGTCAGCAATTCCGCCTGCCTTGAAAGGTGCTGTTAGTGTGCAGCAATATTCCAGCCTAGATAGAACAAGTGACCTGAAGAGTGTCATCATGGGCTTGGCATCTCTAGTTTTGAAGGTTCTCATTATCCATCCTGTCATTTTTCTAGCAGATGCGATTGATACTATGTTATGGTCCTTGAAGGTGAGATCCTCTGACATGATCACTCCCAGGTCTCTGATGTTGGTTTTTTGCTCTGTTTTGTGGAAGGAGTTTGTTTTGTACTCTGATGAAGCTTTAATTTCCTCATGTTTACCATATCGGAGTACGTAATTGAAATTTCTCATCGTTGAACTTCATGTTGTTTTCTGTAGCCCACTGAAAGATTTGGTTGATGCCTGTCTGGAGCCTTGCAGTGCCTGCAATGGAAGACACTGTCATGCAGATTTGGGTGTCATCTGCAAAGGAAGACATGGTGCTGTGGCTGACATCCTTGTCTATGTCAGATATGAGGATGAGAAACAAGATGGGAGCGAGTACTGTGCCTTGTGGAACAGAGCTTTTCACCGTAGCCACCTCAGACTTTATTCTTTTGACTACTACTCTTTGTGTTCTGTTTGTGAGGAAATTATAGATCCATCTACCAACTTTTCCTGTTATTCCTTTAGCACACATTTTCTGCGCTATTACACCATGGTCACACTTGTCGAAGGCTTTTGCAAAGTCTGTATATATTACATCTGCATTCTTTTTGTCTTCTAGTGCATCATGTCTTAATGTAGGGTGAGAGGAGAGTAGTATTTATTTGTAGGAAGTCAGTTGTAGGTAGCTGGTAGGAACAGTGGAAGTCCCTTGATTTCTACCCCCTGTAATGTAGGCAAGAAGATATACGATAATATACACCTGGAAAAATCCTAGAGGGACTAGTCCCAAATCTGCACACGAAAATCACTCCTTACAAAAACAAAAGACTAGGCAGGAGATGCAGCATCCCCCCAATGAAAAGCCAAGAGTATGCTAAGAGACAACACAGTAAGTGTCAGGGGCCCAAAACTGTTCATCTGCCTCCAAGCATACATAAGGAGGATTACAAATAGACAAATAGACCCTAGCTGTCTTCAAGACGGCACTGGACAGACACCTAAAGTTAGTACGTACCTGATCAGCCAGGCTGTGGCTTGTATGTCAGTTTATTTATGACCAGGAATAATAGTCTGATTGATCAGGCCCTGAGCCACCATGAGGCCTGGTCAGACTGGGCTGCAGGGGCTTTTACCCCCGAAAACACCCTCCAGGCATACTCCAAGTATGTGGGGGGGGGGGCATCCTTGATACCGAAGCATCTTGTTCACCATAAAATACGGTACATCCCAGAGCCTAGGTCTCAGCACACGCATCCCAGAGCCCAGGTCTCAGCGCACACATCCCAGAGCCCAGGTCTCAGCACACATCCCAGAGCCCAGGTCTCAGCACACACATCCCAGAGCCCAGGTCTCAGCATGCATCCCAGAGCCCAGGTCTCAGCACACACATCACAGACCCCAGGTCTCAGCACACGCATCCCAGATTATTATTATTATAATCAGAGAAAGCACTAAACCGACAAGGGTCATACAGTGCTGCAGAGCAGTGTGTAGTGTGGAGGTTATAATCAGGTAAGTGGAGAGGGGATCAGAGGTGAGGGAAGAAAAGGGATGGAAGAGACGCTAAGTGCTGTGTCAGAGTTTGTATAATAAGGCAGTTGCTGACACATACCAGAGCTCAGGTCTCAGGACATATGTTGTAACACATAAGTGAGCCAGCTTCAAGTAAAGAACATTGCTTATGAGCACAGATTTATCACATTTTTGCAATTATGAGGAACAGTATAGTATCGCCTTTTTTTTTTTTTTTTTTTTTAACAAATGAGGTATTTACAAAAATATTGCGCTGTATAGCCCTTGTGGCTTAGTGCTTCTTTTTTATTATAATAATAATAACAATAATACAAAAATATTATATCCAGCAAATTTATATTATATTAGTTGCATGGTTAATATATAGGTAATATATTACCTCCGAAACACTGGTGGCATTTCTAAAGCAGACATTACTAGTGTGATGTGGTTTGGTAGACAGGTATGGAGCAGAGTCGTAGAATTTTTGATATTGTACATCATATACTGTAATTAAAATACAGTAGTGTCTGATGTGAAAAGGTCTGACATTGACACTTTTTAACTGAAGATGTTTTACTTTATTATAAAAAATATTTTAATGTTATGCAAGATTTTGTCAGCCTGCATGACTACACTTCAGACCACAAGATCACCACCTCATAAAATGATAAATGTATTGTACTAAAATACTTCAGTGTTTATAGAATTAAATACCTTATGTTTTATATTTTTATCAATGAAAATGCACATCCTAGTTTTAATCTTCAAACAACTGTGTTTTCCCTAACTGCCATTTTTTAAATAAAGTTTAATATTTATAGACATTTACTACTGTCACTTCAGCTTCCTCTGCAGTTTGAAAAAAAAAAAGCATAGAAAATGAGTGGTAAGTATTCTGGACACATCGGCCATCCCCACCATGGTAGGGTGGCCTGAAAAAGAAAAACTTTCATCATCATCATTCACTCCGTCACTGTCATGCCAGAGGTGCACTTACACTATTTATAAAACTGCAACATTAACGCCCCTACTTCAGAGTGCAGACACTGTACTTCCCATCTCCAGGACTCAAGTCCGTCCTGGTTTCCCCGAATTGAATCCCTTCATAAATGTTACCTTGCTCACACTCCAAAAGCACGTCAAGTCCTAAAAACCATTTGTCTCCATTCAAAATTATCATCATCATCATCATCATCATCGTATTAGTATGCTTTAGCACTTACATCCGTCAGCCCTCATAGCCCTCTTTTTAATCTTGTTTAGTCGTAGAGGGCTCTTCTCCATCTGTTGAGAACTGCCTTTCTGATTTTTCATAAACCAGGTACTTTGGGCCATGATGCCTCTCATTATTGTCCCATTGCAGTTTGCAAGTTGATAGAACACTTAGTAGATTTTTAAAACTTTTTGTCAGCCATTTCAGTGTTCCTGTTAATAATTTGCTTTCCCCAGACTTTGTTCAAGCTGAGGGTGTCCCTCAAGGATCTTTTTTTTAAGCACCACTATTTCTACTAGCTCTAAATTATCTGGCTTCTGTTCTCCCATCTAAATTTGGTCATCACTATGTTGTTGACCTTGCTATAGCTTGTGCAGGTGCCAACTGTCACCTAGTAGCAGCCTTACTCCAGAATGCTGTCAACTGTTTTTCCCATCAGCTACTAAAGGGTTGAAATTTTCTGGTGCTAAAATACCAGATGTTCTGCTGTCTGATACTTCATTGCACCTGTATGGTTCCCATATCCCTGAACGTGATATTGTCAGATTTCTAGGCCTTCTGTTTGATAGCAGGCTGTCCTGGAAACCTCACATTGCCTTCCTGAAAGCAACTTTCCACAGCCGGCTAAACTCATCTTTTTGGGGTAGGGTGGGGGGAGGGGGGTTGACACACACTTCATCTTCATTCTGCCCTAATCCTGTTGAAACTAGACTATGGCGACCAGGTATATTTAGTGGTTTCTCCCGCAGTTCTTTTTAAACTTGATCCCATTCATCATCAGGGATTACTCGTGTCTAAGTGCTTTTCACTGTTGAGAGAGTATATGCAAAGGCTAATGTCCCATCTTTGCATAATTGGAGTGCTGTCCATTGTCTCCATTATTTTGTCCGCTCATGACTTTCACAATCCTTCTACATACAGGATAGTAACAGATGTTAGTAGTAGTCCATTATTTGATCGTCACCATTGTTTACTTCACCCCTTTTCTCTTTGTATTCACTCTTGGCTTCTTTTCTCGTCTTTGGGAGGTTTCGACAGTTCGTCATCTTCCCTACTGTCATGCACAAAAGCTCAAACACCTACATTTAATTCACTCCCTTTTTCTTAATCACTTCTGATATTATTCTCATGCCATCGCAGTTTACGCTGATGGTTCAAAATCCTTTGACAGTGTCGAGTTTGCAGCAGTGTTTGCTGATAGTGTTGTGCATGGTCATTTATTAGACCAAGCTAGCATTTGTACAGCTAAACTGTTTGCAGTTCACATTATGATTGTCCATATTGCATCCAGGCATGGCTAAACATTTGTAGTATCACACTAGTGCTTTGCAGGCTATCAGAAAATTTAATTTGCCTAATCCCGTAGTTCTTCGTATCCAACTTTGGTTGTGCTGCAATTCTAGCAGAAATGGAGAAATTGTTTTGTGCAGGGTCCTTGGTCATGTAGATGTTCAGGGCAATGAGCAGGCAGACTCGGCTCTGTGGTCAGCTGTACTTTACCTTTGCACTGCATATAGCGGGTATTCTATTCTCGGACTATTTTGCTGTAATCTCTAGCTACTTTCACAACTGTTGGCAACATTGTTCCCCTCAAGGAAGGTTCCTTGATGTTGGTGAGGGGCTCTTGATTTAGGGAATTAGATCTGTGCTCCAGTTCCCCGAATTAAGCCTGAATGCCTTCCACATCCCCCCCCCCCAGGCGCTGTATAATCCTCCGGGTTTAGTGCTTCCCCCTTGATTATAATAATAATATAATCTGGATATTTACTAAATACAGTATCTTTCAACAGCCATGGGACAGCAGCAATACAACTTATCAGATAATCTTATTAGCTTTTATAAAAAATAATACTGTTATATCTGTGCCTCTGGCGAGACAGTGATAGTGTGAATGATGGTGAAAGTGTTTCTTTTACAGGTCACTGCCTGTGTATTTAAAAAAAAATTGTGAAATAAAAATGCTTGGATATTTAGTTTGAATATTTATATAGCATAATGTACAGTAGTGTAATAGAAACACAATAGTGCTTATTGGTAAAATAAGAAAAGTATACACAAAATACAGTACAGTACATACAGAATAATACTTGGCCAAGATGATATAACAGTTAAATTAATACATCAGAAAACCCATCAATAAAATAAAGCACGATCAGATATTCCTCTAAATATTTTTAAACATGGAACAAATTCCAATTTATATACCAATAAAAAATGAGAGGTTAGAAATGAGTGAAGAATTCTTGAGAGATTTGTATCATTAGAACAATAGTATTTTCATAATAATTTAGGTTCATGACATTGTTACTACTGAAATAATAAATTTTATGTACTGTGCAAGCTCTAAATGCTGCAGCTTAAATTTAGCAAACTTAATTGTGGGTAGATGCGACTCCAGTGAAAAACCATCTTTATTACTCAATTTACCTTGATTCATAAAGTGAGCCGCTTATGAGATATAGAATTAATTGTACTTGTCAGTAACTGACTTCTCACCCACAAATGTGTGCCCCTATTTCCTATTACAGTGTTATGAATCTGCTTACCTACATTTCACATGCAGTTTTATCTACTTTAAAAATAGACTTCATTATGGTAAGTGTCTATTCACCAAAATGGCATTTAACAGTTTCACTTGTCATAGCTAAACTATCTTCCTCAGCAAATTTTTTTACATTGTGAAGAATTAAAATGAGTTGAAAGGTTTGGTGAAAAACTATCATTCACTCCAGTAAGGGCAACTCCTTAGAGAAACATGATGTAAAGGCTTATGCTTACAGTAACGTTATATATCATTGCTACACTTCTAATATACACTGGCCTTTAATGACCTTGTATAGGTTCGAGTAAACCTTATTTACAAGGATTACAATGAGCCCTGTATGGGGAATAAAAAAAAAAAAAAAAAAATGGCACAATACAGTGACTGGAACAATAAGTTTGTCCCTTATGTGCAGGTTATTGATGTATAGCCCTGTATGGCTATGCCACCTTTTATCTTAGTGATTTTTGCCTTTACAGAAAAACCTCTCATTAATGGATTTCATCCATTTTGTACATACACACACACACAAAAAAAAAACTGGCCAAACAAATGCTTTAATTATTGGACAAAATAGAAAAGTACACAATTCTGGATTTTGTCAGTTAACATGTTTTATTAATGATAAAGATTTTATCTTAATTTTTTCACCAAATGTATTCATACTTTGTGTGTGTGCCTTGTATAAAGAGCTTACATTTATTCTGCAAAGATTGTTGAAGAACTAGATTTATTATTTACAGTGTGTTAGTGGTTGTCAGGCAGGAGGGGGAGGGGATGGATAACCACCAGCCAATGAAAGAGGCTTCAGCCCTAGCAGATGAAGAAAAATGTGGCAAGTGTTGGCTCCCTCCTTGCATGTATAAAGAGCTCAGTTTTTTTCTTTCTTTTTATTGTTGAGGATCTGTACTGTAGATTTATTAATTATACTAGGTTGATAGGCTGCCTGGAAGGTTGGGTGGTGGGGTATTCTGATAAGGCAGGGATGTGGGCCCCAATGGAAATAAGTCACACTGACTTTTTTGGGTTATCCTAGGTACTTTACACATATGCTATGTATGATAATCTATATAACTATTTGTGTATACCTGAATAAACTTACTGTGGGTGGATGAGGGAGCCCAGGAGATACGTTTCTGTTCAAGACATCCAGTTATTCATCTGCCTCCTCCCCCCACACACAATATACACACACACACACATACACACAGTAGGACCCCGCTTTACAGCGTTCCGCTAATCCGAAGATTTCAAATTGACCAAAATTTGCTATACGGTGAGCAGTCTTTCAAATACAGCATATCCCACCTGGTTTGTTTACAATCACCATGAACACATCTCTTATGTCTGGAAAATTTCCAAAATTTCAAGTGTTTTAAAGTTATTGCATATTTTATATGTACAGTGGACCCCCGGTTAACGATATTTTTTCACTCCAGAAGTATGTTCAGGTGCCAGTACTGACCGAATTTGTTCCCATAAGAAATATTGTGAACTAGATTAGTCCATTTCAGACCCCCAAACATACACGTACAAACGCACTTACATAAATACACTTACATAATTGGTCGCATTCGGAGGTAATCGTTATGCGGGGGTCCACTGTACTCTGATAATTATACAGTGGACCCCCGCTTAACGATCACCTCCAAATGCGACCAATTATGTAAGTGTATTTATGTAAGTGTGTTTGTACGTGTATGTTTGGGGGTCTGAAATGGACTAATCTACTTCACAATATTCCGTATGGGAAAAAATTCGGTCAGTACTGGCACCTGAACATACTACTGGAATGAAAAAAGTTCGTTAACCGGGGGTCCACTGTATGTACTTATGTGTACCTGTACCTAGGTAGTAGGTTGGTAGACAGCAACCGCCCAGGGAGGTACTACTGTCCTGCAAGTGAGTGTAAAACGGAAGCCTGTAATTGTTTTACATGATGGTAGGATTGTTGGTGTCCTTTTTTCTGTCTCATAAACATGCAAGATTTCAGGTACGTTTTGCTACTTCTACTTAGGTCACACTACACATACATGTACAAGCATATATATACTTACATACCCCTCTGGGTTTTCTTCTATTTTCTTTCTAGTTCTTGTTTATTTCCTCTTATCTCCATGGGGAAGTGGAACAGAATTCTTCCTCCGTAAGCCAAGCGTGTCGTAAGAGGCGACTAAAATGCCAGGAGCAAGGGGGCTAGTAACCCCTTCTCCTGTATATATTACTAAATGTAAAAGGAGAAACTTTCGTTTTTCCTTTTGGGCCACCCCTCCTCGGTGGGATACGGCCGGTGTGTTGAAAGAAAAAAGATGTGTACCTGTACCTAAATATATTTACACACTGTGTTGGCATGCAGGTACACATTAAAATTTCTAAGTCTTTTTACTCAACGCCATATCTCTTGGGTGCATTAAATGTCGTATATTATGTCAATATAGACATTTCCATTAATCCATGTATAGTATTTTTTCAAAATTATATAATAAAAACGCTACGTAACATATCAACGTGATACATAAACCCACAGTATAAAAACTAACATAACTATGAGATTTGTTTACCAAGCGTTTGGTAGGAGAGTCGAAGAATTAAGTTTTCTCAAGTCAAACACCAGTAACTTAACTAGAAATTTATTCCTTTCATATTCCTTCACTATCTACAGCTATTCACAACCCTTGTGGTTCTCTACACTTTTTTTTTTTTTCAACAAGTCGGCCGTCTCCCACCGAGGCAGGGTGACCCAAAAAAGAAAGATAATTTATGTAACTGTATTTGTGTATACCTGAATAAACTAACTAACTTACGATTATAACAACTTGTAGTAATAATTTTTAATAATATTTTGTCAGAGCATCATTCCTTCAAAAATTACATGAGAATGGAAGCATTGGTCTTTATTTATTCTTCTGTATCAATGTGGAGACAACTTGTACACAATGTAAAGTGTTTGTATATTATGGTACAATACAAACATGTATGAATGAACACCAGACATGCTTGCCTGGTGTGGGTGGGGTGGGCTGCCTTGGCTGGCAACCTGACTTCCTACAAATAAAACTAACCTCTCGTCCTACATTAAGACTACAAATATTTTAATATAAGTAATGGGTGTACTGTGTGTGTACTATACTTTTTATTGTTTTTAATGCCTAATTCTACTGCTAACTTAACCCTTTCAGGGTCCGTCCCGTAGATCTATGGCTTTACATTCAGGATCCAAACCATAGATCTACGCCATGAGGTCAGCTCACTCTGATAGGCTGTGAGAGGTAAATTTGGGCCTAGATATGAGAGAATACATCTATGTGGTATGTGTGCACCACATAAAATAAATCCTGCAGCACACAGTGTATAATGAGAGGAAAAAACTGAGACCATGATTTTTTATTCAAACAGCGACTTTGCAGTGTTTTTTCGTATGTTATAGTTGTATTTGCGATTTCTTGGTCTTGTTTGATACAATGGAAGACATATTACAGAAATAGAGATGATTCTGATTGGTTTTAACACTAGAAATGGCTTGAAACTGAGCTCAAATTAGCAGAAATGTTAAATTTTTGCCAATGTTCAAGAGTAAGCAAACGACCTCACACGTCTAATACACACCAGCTGGTGGATCTAATATACATTCACAAATGTGGTGATGATATTTATACAGTTATTACCATATTGCATAACAGTAAATCTTCTATTTTTTGGTTTGAATAAAAATTCATTATGTGAATAAAAAATCAAAATGGAATTCATTTGTAAAGCCTCAAAACGTGACTAATGAACAGAGGAAATGTTAGTTTAGTGCCAGGAATACCTACATTGTTTATTCTGGACCCTATTTTGAAATTGGAATATTTTGAACTTTGTGTTAAATTGGCCAAATTACCAATCACTTTATTTTGTAGTTGAAACATTTGACTTGGTGATTTCTTGTGCTCAATTGATAGAAGAGAAGTAATACTAGTGAAATAGCTAAGAATTTGGTCTAAAATGGGAGTCAAAGTCGGCAAAATCGCAGATTCGTAAATATCGGACACCTCAAAATTCGCGAGAGCATAATTTCGTCAATTTTCCATCAAATTTCGTACTTTTTTGTTTTATTACCTTCAGAAAAAGATTCTCTACCATTTCATGAGAAAAAATATTTTTGTTTTGAAAATTCTTGGGGCCTGGTGCGCACTGAAATTTGGCCTTTGGACCCTGAAAGGGTTAATATATGTAGTGTAAACTTGTTATCTGGCATTTATGTATTTATAAGTGGAAAAAATGGCATTCTGCTTTCTGGCAGTAGCCTGGAACCTAACCTGCTGTATAAGTGGGCCCCAATAAACTTATTCCTCTATAATTTTTACAATCTCTTTTGTCCCCCTTCCCTTTATATAAAGGGACTATACATGCTCTCTGCCAATCCCTAGGTACCTTCCCCTCTTTCATACATTTATTAAACAAAAGTACCAACCACTCCAACACTATATCCCCACCTGCTTTTAACATTTCTGTCATGATCCCATCAGTTCCAGCTGCTTTACCCCCTTTCATTCTACGTAATGCCTCACGTACCTCCCCCACACTTACATTCTGCTCTTCTTCACTCCTAAAGGATGGTATACCTCCCTGGCCAGTGCATGAAATTACCGCCTCCCTTTCTTCCTCAACATTTAAAAGTTCCTCAAAATATTCTCGCCATCTACCTAATACCTCCCTCTCCCCATCTACTAACTCCCCTACTCTGTTTTAACTGACAAATCCATACATTCCCTAGGCTTTCTTAACTTGTTTAACTCCAGAATTTTTTCTTATTTTCATTAAAATTTCTTGACAGTGCCTCCCCCACTCTATCATCTGCTCTCCTTATAACACTTCTGCTCTGTAAAAACCTCTCATAAGCCAACTTTTTCTCTTGTATCACACCCTTTACTTCATCATTCCACCAATCACTCCTCTTTCCTCCTTCCCCCACCCTCCTATAACCACAAACTTCTGCCCCACATTCTAATACTATATTTTTAAAACTCGTCCAACCCTCTTCAACCCCCCCACTACTCATCTTTGCACTAGCCCACCTTTCTGCCAATAGTCGCTTATATCTCACCCGAACTTCCTCCTCCCTTAGTTTATACACGTTCACTTCCCTCCTACTTGTTGTTGCCACCTTCCTCTTGTCCCATCTACCTCTTACTCTAACTGTAGCTACAACTAAATAATGATCCAATATATCAGTTGCCCCTCTATAAACATGTACATCCTGGAGCCTACCCATTAACCTTTTATCCACCAATACATAATCTAACAAACTACTTTCATTATGTGCTACATCATACCTTGTATATTTATTTATCCTCTTTTTCATAAAATATGTATTACTTATTACTAAATCTCTTTCTACACATAGCTCAATTAAAGGCTCCCCATTTATATTTACCCCTGGCTCTCGAAATTTACCTACTACTCCCTCCACAACATTTTTACCCACTTTAGCATTGAAATCCCCAACCACTAGTACTCTCACACTTGGTTCAAAACTCCTCACGCATTCACTCAACATTTCCCAAAATCTCTTTCTCTCCTCTACACTTCTCTCTTCTCCAGGTGCATACACGCTTACTATAACCCACTTTTCACATCCAACCTTTATTTTACTCCACATAATCCTTGAATTAATACATTTATAGTCCCTCTTTTCCTGCTATATCTTATCCTTCAACATTATTGCTACTCCTTCTTTAGCTCTAACTCTATTTGAAACCCCTGACCTAATCCCACTTATTCCTCTCCACTGACTCTCCCACCCCCTTCAGCTTTGTTTCACTTAAAGCCAGGACATCCAGCTTCTTCTCATTCATAACATCCACAATCATCTCTTTCTTATCATTTGCACAACATCCACACACATTCAGACTTCCCACTTTGACAATTTTCTTCTTATTCTCTTTAGTAATCTTTACAGGAAAAGGGGCTGTATAGCCCTTGTGGCTTAGCGCTTCTTTTTGATTATAATAATAATACAGTTAAAGGGGTTACTAGCCCATTGTTCCCGGCATTTTAGTTGACTTTTACAACACGCATGGCTTACGGAGGAAAGATTCTTATTCCACTTCCCCATGGATATAAAAGGAAAAGTAATAAGACCAAGAACTATTAAGATAAAATCAAAGAAAACTCAGATGAGTGTGTATAAATAAAAGTGTACATGTATGTGTAGTGTGACCTAAGTGTAAGTAGAAGTAGCAAGACATACCTGTAATCTTGCATATTTATGAGACAGACAAAAAAAACACCAGCAATCCTACCATCTTGTAAAACAATTACAGGCTTTTGTTTTACATTCACTTGGCAGGACGGTAGTACCTCCCTAGGTGGTTGCTGTCTACCAACCTACTACCTATATGTCTATATTAACGTAAAATAAGACATTTAATGTGCCCAAGTGATTATTACGTATTATTACTATGGCATCAATACCAGAGGGACACAGTGATTTTAATATGTACCTGTGTACCAGCACAGTAAGTTTATTTAGGTACAGGTATACATAAGTATAATTATCAGAGTATGTATTTATAAAATATGCAATAACTTTAAAACACTTGAAATTTTGGAAAGTTTCCTGATATAATGGAGAGACCTGGAGCTCATGGAGAATATAAACAAACTGGGTGGCATGCACTGACCATATTAGAAAGTCAGGTGGGGGGAGTTGTATAGCAAGTTTTGGTCATAATTTGAAATGTCTGTATTAGCAGAATGCTGTCAGGTGAAATACCGTAAAGCGGGGCCTTACTGTATATAACATACCAACCCCTCAACCATCTATCTTCTCTCATACTCACCCTTTACACTCATGCTCTCTTAACCACTCTCCTCTTTCATAACTACCTCTCACTCTCTTATGCTCACTATCTACACCCACTCATGCTTACTGAAGCTACCCTTTTATACCCACCCACCCAGTCTCATTCATTTTCACTTTTCCTTGCTGACACCCTCAGTGTACTGTTATAAATTAGCTAGATATATTCTTTAAATCTGTTCCTCTTGCAACTTCTCAGCCATCTACATTATTTTCACTAGCAGAGCTTTACAGCTCCTCTGAATCAGAATAAACGTTATCGAGTCACTGCTATCAGTTTATTTCATTTGTCTAAATAAGATAGCATGAAAATTACTGTAAATTATGTACAGTGCTATAAAATTACTACACAGTACAGTGTACTAGAGTACTACAGGTTACAATACCCGTATTCTTAGTGTCTGGTTGTCTTCTGCATTAATGGACCAAGTCAGCTAATTCAGAAGACAACCAATCACAAAAAAATAATTTCTTAAGCTGGAAGTACAAGACAATTAGCAATATTGTACACATCCTCCTCCCTAATTAGTCCATTAATGAGAAGGTTCACTGTATTTTTTTTTCTGCACAAATACTGACCTCTTATGAATTTCATGTACTAAGTTCTACACAAGTTTGTATACAATTTCCTTACACGGTTTAGATAAAATGGTGACTATACATTTTATATATTAATTTCATAAGTTCTTACCTATTCTTTTGGTTCTATATAACCTTGCAGGCACTTTTAATAAGCTGTTTCTTGCTAGTTTTCTTCTTTCCACTCAGTGTTATTGTATCGCCTTTGTTCAACTTGACTGGATTACCAAAGATATCTGGAAAAAAAAAAAAAGAGATTTTTTGTAAATTACTAGGATGGTATCTGTGCTGTGAATCCAAAAGATGTTTCATGAAGAACACACTTATGAAAAAACTTATTGTAAACTAGAACAGAGGATATATACCTATTTTATTTTATTTTAGAGGGATGGGAGTGCTTAACCAATATGAATTCATACAGTACTTTGGAAAGTGGAATGCATCAGGCACTCCCCTTGAAAAGGAGAGCAGTATCAAATCAGAACCACTCAATAGAGCAGAAAAAACTGAGGGACTCAAAGATATCAGAAGAGCTCATGTTCAAGTATCAGAGCAGAATTTCTATTGTAAATATAAAGAAATTGATAGGGGTATAACTGGAACCATCAAAACTAAAGATGTAAAGTAAAAGGACACAAGTGCAACTAATGTGACATTTTATTGTGGCAACGTTTCGCTCTCCAGGAGCTTTATCAAGCCATTACAAACAATACATGGACACAGAGGGTATATAAAGGCTCAGAGTGAGGTGCAATACTAGTGAGGTACCATTTAGATGTTCACTAGTAGTAGTAGTAGTAGTGACAATAGTAGTAGTAGTAATATAATATGGTAGAGCAATTAATTCGTACATGAGTAAAAGGATATAAAAGCTATTACTTGGGTAACATAAAAATAGGTTGGACAAATATAGACTGCAAAGAGGCAGCTTGTTTCAGTGTTCACTCTGTAATGTGCTTTGTGTAGTATAACAGGAGAGACTATGTGATGGCAGGGTTTACTTTTTTCAGGAGGATTCTTGCTAAGACTTCAGAGATGGTAAAGCTGCCGTTGTTTTGTTTAATTGTATTCGAAACAGCGATCAGTGCTGATTCGAGGCACTTGCGTCTGCGGAAATTAGTTTCTTTAATCACTAATTGGGCGTCTCTGAATTTCATGAGATGATTGGTAGAATTTCGATGTTGTACACAGGCGTTGTTCAAGTTATCGTTCCTACATGCGTAAATGTGTTCATTGAGGCGGGTGTCGAGGTTTCTTGCTGTTTCACCTACGTAAATCTTGTCACAGCCTCCACAGGGTATAGTGTAAACTCCTGCGTTGACTGGTTCGTGGTGCTTGGATTTTGTTCTGGTTAGATCCTTTATTGAAGTGCTAGAAGCAATGGCGACTCTGGTGTTAGCTTGTGAAAGTACTTTTGAAACGTTCAGTGCAACCTGGCTGTTGGGAAGAATTATAACTTTGTTGGGAGTGGTGTTGGTGCGTGGAGAATTAATGATCTGAAGAGCTCTTTTCTTGCAGTCTTTGATGAAAAAGGAAGGAAAATGTAGCTCAGTGAATGTTTGGTGAATGTATGTACATTCCTCGTCAAGAAACTCAGGACTATAAGTTCGGTATGCTCTTAGGAAAAACCCGATGATGATGCCTCTTTTGGTCTTGGTATCTTGACTGGAATAGAAGTGTGTGAGATCATTTTTATTGGTGGTTTTCCGATAAACTTGAAATCTTAGGTTGTTGTCTACTTTGTGAATGAGGACGTCGAGGAAAGGTAGCTTGTCATTGGACTCATTCACAAAGTAGACAACAACCTAAGATTTCAAGTTTATCGGAAACCCACCAATAAAAATGATCTCACACACTTCTATTCCAGTCAAGATACCAAGACCAAAAGAGGCATCATCATCGGGTTTTTCCTAAGAGCATACCGAATTTGTAGTCCTGAGTTTCTTGACGAGGAATGTACATACATTCACCAAACATTCACTGAGCTACATTTTCCTTCCTTTTTCATCAAAGACTGCAAGAAAAGAGCTCTTCAGATCATTAATTCTCCACGCACCAACACCACTCCCAGCAAAGTTATAATTCTTCCCAACAGCCAGGTTGCACTGAATGTTTCAAAAGTACTTTCAGAAGCTAACACCAGAGTCGCCATCGCTTCTAGCACTTCAATAAAGGATCTAACCAGAACAAAATCCAAGCACCATGAACCAGTCAACGCAGGAGTTTACACTATACCCTGTGGAGGCTGTGACAAGATTTACGTAGGTGAAACAGCAAGAAACCTCGACACCCGCCTCAATGAACACATTTACGCATGTAGGAACGATAACTTGAACAACGCCTGTGTACAACATCGAAATTCTACCAATCATCTCATGAAATTCAGAGACGCCCAATTAGTGATTAAAGAAACTAATTTCCGCAGACACAAGTGCCTCGAATCAGCACTGATCGCTGTTTCGAATACAATTAAACAAAACAACGGCAGCTTCACCATCTCTGAAGTCTTAGCACGAATCCTCCTGAAAACAGTAAACCCTGCCATCACATAGTCTCTCCTGTTATACTACACAAAGCACATTACAGAGTGAACACTGAAACAGGCTGCCTCTTTCCAGTCTATATTTGTCCAACCTATTTTTATGTTACCCAAGTAATAGCTTTTATATCCTTTTACTCATGTACGAATTAATTGCTCTACCATATTGTATTACTACTACTACTTTTGTCACTACTACTACTACTACCACTAGTGAACATCTAAATGGTACCTCACTAGTATTGCACCTCACTCTGAGCCTTTATATACCCTCTGTGTCCATGTATTGTTTGTAATGGCTTGATAAAGCTCCTGGAGAGCGAAACGTTGCCACAATAAAATGTCACATTAGTTGCACTTGTGTCCTTTTACTTTACATATTGTCGGTAATTCTACCAACTTTATTACAAAACTAAAGATGCTAAGCCAGTCACTTGTGCTCTTTGGATCAGAATGTTGCTGCACTCAAACAGTCCCTTTTAAAGAGGTGAAAACCAACTGAAGAATGTACAGAGAACTTTCACTGCTCTTATATATTTAGTCAAGTTGGCTTAGCTGCTAGCTTGACTGAATAAATAAGGACTACTACTAGATATAACTAACCTGAAAGATAAGATTTCAAAAGAAATGATGTATCCCAAAGACTACAGCTGTAAAGATCACTTATGAATAATTATGATATCAAATGCTGCAGAGGGGCCCAACAAAATTAAGTGACATTTTGTGCAGAAAATGAGCGTGATATAGAAACCTGTAATTGTTTTACATGATGGTAGGATTGCTGGTGTTTTCTTTGTCTCAAACACAAGATAAAAGGTACTTCTTACTACTTTCTACTTACACTTAGGTCACACTACACAGGCATGTACATGTATGTGTGTACACACCTATCTGAGTTTTCGTCTATTTTTGAAATAGTTCTTCTTTCTTTTTTCAACGTACCAGCCATATCCCACCGAGGTGGAGTGGCCCAAAAGAAAAAACTAAAGTTTCTCCTTTTAAATTTAGTAATATATACAGGAGAAGAAAAACTTTATAAAACTGGGTTGCTTAAATGTGCGTGGATGTAGTGCGGATGACAAGAAACAGATGATTGCTGATGTTATGAATGAAAAGAAGTTGGATGTCCTGGCCCTAAGCGAAACAAAGCTGAAGGGGGTAGGAGAGTTTCAGTGGGGGGAAATAAATGGGATTAAATCTGGAGTATCTGAGAGAGTTAGAGCAAAGGAAGGGGTAGCAGTAATGTTAAATGATCAGTTATGGAAGGAGAAAAGAGAATATGAATGTGTAAATTCAAGAATTATGTGGATTAAAGTAAAGGTTGGATGCGAGAAGTGGGTCATAATAAGCGTGTATGCACCTGGAGAAGAGAGGAATGCAGAGGAGAGAGAGAGATTTTGGGAGATGTTAAGTGAATGTATAGGAGCCTTTGAACCAAGTGAGAGAGTAATTGTGGTAGGGGACTTGAATGCTAAAGTAGGAGAAACTTTTAGAGAGGGTGTGGTAGGTAAGTTTGGGGTGCCAGGTGTAAATGATAATGGGAGCCCTTTGATTGAACTTTGTATAGAAAGGGGTTTAGTTATAGGTAATACATATTTTAAGAAAAAGAGGATAAATAAGTATACACGATATGATGTAGGGCGAAATGACAGTAGTTTGTTGGATTATGTATTGGTAGATAAAAGACTGTTGAGTAGACTTCAGGATGTACATGTTTATAGAGGGGCCACAGATATATCAGATCACTTTCTAGTTGTAGCTACACTGAGAGTAAAAGGTAGATGGGATACAAGGAGAATAGAAGCATCAGGGAAGAGAGAGGTAAAGGTTTATAAACTAAAAGAGGAGGCAGTTAGGGTAAGATATAAACAGCTATTGGAGGATAGATGGGCTAATGAGAGCATAGGCAATGGGGTCGAAGAGGTATGGGGTAGGTTTAAAAATGTAGTGTTAGAGTGTTCAGCAGAAGTTTGTGGTTACAGGAAAGTGGGTGCAGGAGGGAAGAGGAGCGATTGGTGGAATGATGATGTAAAGAGAGTAGTAAGGGAGAAAAAGTTAGCATATGAGAAATTTTTACAAAGTAGAAGTGATGCAAGGAGGGAAGAGTATATGGAGAAAAAGAGAGAAGTTAAGAGAGTGGTGAAGCAATGTAAAAAGAGAGCAAATGAGAGAGTGGGTGAGATGTTATCAACAAATTTTGTTGAAAATAAGAAAAAGTTTTGGAGTGAGATTAACAAGTTAAGAAAGCCTAGAGAACAAATGGATTTGTCTGTTAAAAATAGGAGAGGAGAGTTATTAAATGGAGAGTTAGAGGTATTGGGAAGATGGAAGGAATATTTTGAGGAATTGTTAAATGTTGATGAAGATAGGGAAGCTGTGATTTCGTGTATAGGGCAAGGAGGAATAACATCTTGTAGGAGTGAGGAAGAGCCAGTTGTGAGTGTGGGGGAAGTTCGTGAGGCAGTAGGTAAAATGAAAGGGGGTAAGGCAGCCGGGATTGATGGGATAAAGATAGAAATGTTAAAAGCAGGTGGGGATGTAGTTTTGGAGTGGTTGGTGCAATTATTTAATAAATGTATGGAAGAGGGTAAGGTACCTAGGGATTGGCAGAGAGCATGCATAGTTCCTTTGTATAAAGGCAAAGGGGATAAAAGAGAGTGCAAAAATTATAGGGGGATAAGTCTGTTGAGTGTACCTGGTAAAGTGTATGGTAGAGTTATAATTGAAAGAATTAAGAGTAAGACGGAGAATAGGATAGCAGATGAACAAGGAGGCTTTAGGAAAGGTAGGGGGTGTGTGGACCAGGTGTTTACAGTGAAACATATAAGTGAACAGTATTTAGATAAGGCTAAAGAGGTCTTTGTGGCATTTATGGATTTGGAAAAGGCGTATGACAGGGTGGATAGGGGGGCAATGTGGCAGATGTTGCAAGTGTATGGTGTAGGAGGTAGGTTACTGAAAGCAGTGAAGAGTTTTTACGAGGATAGTGAGGCTCAAGTTAGAGTATGTAGGAAAGAGGGAAATTTTTTCCCAGTAAAAGTAGGCCTTAGACAAGGATGTGTGATGTCACCGTGGTTGTTTAATATATTTATAGATGGGGTTGTAAGAGAAGTAAATGCGAGGGTCTTGGCAAGAGGCGTGGAGTTAAAAGATAAAGAATCACACACAAAGTGGGAGTTGTCACAGCTGCTCTTTGCTGATGACACTGTGCTCTTGGGAGATTCTGAAGAGAAGTTGCAGAGATTGGTGGATGAATTTGGTAGGGTGTGCAAAAGAAGAAAATTAAAGGTGAATACAGGAAAGAGTAAGGTTATGAGGATAACAAAAAGATTAGGTGATGAAAGATTGAATATCAGATTGGAGGGAGAGAGTATGGAGGAGGTGAACGTATTCAGATATTTGGGAGTGGACGTGTCAGCGGATGGGTCTATGAAAGATGAGGTGAATCATAGAATTGATGAGGGAAAAAGAGTGAGTGGTGCACTTAGGAGTCTGTGGAGACAAAGAACTTTGTCCTTGGAGGCAAAGAGGGGAATGTATGAGAGTATAGTTTTACCAACGCTCTTATATGGGTGTGAAGCGTGGGTGATGAATGTTGCAGCGAGGAGAAGGCTGGAGGCAGTGGAGATGTCATGTCTGAGGGCAATGTGTGGTGTGAATATAATGCAGAGAATTCGTAGTTTGGAAGTTAGGAGGAGGTGCGGGATTACCAAAACTGTTGTCCAGAGGGCTGAGGAAGGGTTGTTGAGGTGGTTCGGACATGTAGAGAGAATGGAGCGAAACAGAATGACTTCAAGAGTGTATCAGTCTGTAGTGGAAGGAAGGCGGGGTAGGGGTCGGCCTAGGAAGGGTTGGAGGGAGGGGGTAAAGGAGGTTTTGTGTGCGAGGGGCTTGGACTTCCAGCAGGCATGCGTGAGCGTGTTTGATAGGAGTGAATGGAGACAAATGGTTTTTAATACTTGACGTGCTGTTGGAGTGTGAGCAAAGTAACATTTATGAAGGGATTCAGGGAAACCGGCAGGCCGGACTTGAGTCCTGGAGATGGGAAGTACAGTGCCTGCACTCTGAAGGAGGGGTGTTAATGTTGCAGTTTAAAAACTGTAGTGTAAAGCACCCTTCTGGCAAGACAGTGATGGAGTGAATGATGGTGAAAGTTTTTCTTTTTCGGGCCACCCTGCCTTGGTGGGAATCGGCCGGTGTGATAATAAAATAAAATAAAAAATACAGGAGAAGGGGTTACTAGCCCTTTGCTCCCGGCATTTTAGTCGTCCCTTACGACACGCATGGCTTACAGAGGAAGAATTCTGTTCCACTTCCCCATGGAGATAAGAGGAAATAAACAAGAACAAGAATTAGAAAGAAAATAGAAGAAAACCCAGAGGGTTGTGTATATATATGCTTGTACATGTATGTGTAGTGTGACCTAAGTGTAAGTAGAAGTAGCAAGACGTACCTGTAATCTTGCATATTTATGAGACAGACAAAAGACACCAGCAATCCTACCATCATGTAAAACAATTACAGGCTTTCGTTTTACACTCACTTGGCAGGACGGTAGTACCTCCCTGGGTGGTTGCTGTCTACCAACCTTCTACCTAGGTTGAAATAGTTCTTGTTCTTATTTATTTCCTTTCATCTCTACAGAAAGTGGAAAAGAATCTTTTAGTTGCCTTGTTAGAGGCAACTAAATGCCGGAAGCAAGAAGCTAGTAATCCCTTCTCCTGGATAAATTATTAAATATAAAAAGATAAAACTTTATACGTAGTTTATTTCTTTTTGGGGTACCCTGCTTCAGTGGGAGACCACCAGTATGTTGGAAAAAAATGTACAGAAGTATTCAGTACCAAATTCAGTGGTCTCAGCTGAGTGTAATTCTCAAACAGAAAACATTACTCTGCTTCAGAAACAACTGTTCAAAATAACATATTCAATTTTAGAAGGAACATAATTGCTAACTACATTCAAGGGGGAAGCACTAAACCCATAAGGGTCATACAGCACCTAGGGGAATGGGAGGCATTCAGGTTCAGACCAAGGAAGGACAGGTTCAATTACTTGGCTCAAGAGCCCCTCCCCAGCTTCAAGGAACCTCCTTTGCAAATGGAAGGAGGGGAGAAAAGGAACGTAAGATTAGAAACAGGATAATAATATTCTTGAGGAGTGGGCAAATAAGGCCCTCCCTTCACTGTCAAAAATATCCACTTTGAAGATGACTAAGAAACATTTCTGCGCTGTATAGCCCTTGTGGCTTAGCGCTTCTCTTTGATTATAAGAAACATTTATGAAGGGAAAAGCACTCTCATATGTGGGCAAGATCTTTGAAACATAGGATTAAATGCACAATATGTTTTTTTTAGAACCCATGATATACATCAAGCTTCCCTCCTCACCAACTAGAGCCAATGGGAAAAAGTAATCTGTGATACATTACAAGATAGAAAACTTGGAAAGAACTCTGCACCAACTTTTGAGGGAGTGGGTTGTACCCTGGAAAGGGAACCCTAGGACCCCTTTGGAAATTAACCACACTATTTGACTGTCTTTGGTTATTGTATTTTGTCTCAGACTCCCTTAGTGCTTTACAGGCTATACAAAAATTTGATACACCTCACCCCTTAGTCCTCCGTATCCAACTTTGGCCACGCCGCATCTTTACCAAGCATAAAGATATTGTTTATTGTTGGGTCCCTGGTCATGTTGACGTACAGGGCAATGAACAGGCAGACACTGCTGCGCGGTCAGCAGTACATGACCTACCAGTTTCTTATAGAGGTATTCCATTTACGGACTATTTTGCTGCAATATCTTCTCACCTTCACACCCGTTGGCAACAACGTTGGTCTACTATGCTCGGCAACAAACTTCAATCTATTAAACCGAGTATAGGTTACTGGCCGTCTTCTTATCACCAGTGTCGAGGTTGGGAGACTACTCTCTCCCGTCTTCGCATTGGCCATACTCGTTTTACTCATGGATATCTCGTGGAGAGGCGTCTTGCTCCTCTCTGTGAGAATTGCCAAGTTCCATTATCAGTCAGCCACATTCTGTTGGACTGCCCACTTTATCAACGAGCACGCAGAATTTACCTCTGTCGTCGTCTTCGCTCCGCTGCTCTCTCTTTACCTTCCCTTCTCGCTGATGGACCCACCTTTCATCCGGACTCTCTCATTGACTTTTTGACAACAACTGACTTACTTCACAAATTCTGATACCTTCAGCCCTTTCTACTTCAATCTCTTGCTACCCTCTACCCCCGTACTATCCCTGCCCCGCTGTTTTCTGTAACCTGCTGATCATCCCTCCTCCCTTCTGCCATCCAATACCCTCGCTTCCTTCCCTACCCTGCAGCGCTGTATAGCCCTTGTGGCTTAGCGCTTCTTTTTTATTATAATAATAATAATTTGGTTATTGTAAGTTAATAGCTCTCTGGGTTAATAGTCTGAGGAAAGTTGTCATTTTCCAATGGAGATTTTTCTCTTCACTGTTTATCTACATTTACCTCTTCTCTTACCCTATTTAATTTATATACAGTGGTACCTCAAGTTATGAACTTAATTCGTTCCAGAAGGCCGTTCGAGTGCCGATACCAAACGAATTTGTTCCCATAAGGAATAATGAAAATTAGATTAGTCCGTTTCAGACCCCCAAAAATACACTAACAAAAGCATTTACAAAAATACACTTACATAATTGTTTGAGTTGGGAGCTGTTCGAAACTCGAGGTACCACTGTATTTTTTATTTATTCAGCTGTATTTCCCTTTTGCACAAATTCTTTAATCAGTTCACCTAACCCAAGGGTAGGGAACCTGCAGCCTTTTAGTGCATTAAGTGCATCCTTCTGAATGAATCAGAATTTTGTATAAGAAATCCCTTTTATTTTTACTGATAATGTGTTACCCCTCATGATTTAGTCCTAAAAGACCTAATGCGACTTTAGCTTTAGACCGTAGCTTCCCTGCCTGACTACCACCACCCAGCCAGAGGCAAGGCAAGTGGGTGAGAATAATAATTTATAAAATAAATAATAAAATAAATATAATAAATTAATAAAATAATATAACAATTTTTTTTTTTTTCAACAAGTCGGCCGTCTCCCACCGAGGCAGGGTGACCCAAAAAAGAAAGAAAATCCCCAAAAAGAAAATACTTTCATCATCATTCAACACTTTCACCACACTCACACATTATCACTGTTTTTGCAGAGGTGCTCAGAATACAACAGTTTAGAAGCATACACATATAAAGATACACAACATATCCCTCCAAACTGCCAATATCCCAAACCCCTCCTTTAAAGTGCAGGCATTGTACTTCCCATTTCCAGGACTCAAGTCCGACTATATGAAAATAACCGGTTTCCCCGAATAACTTCACTAAATATTACCCTGCTCACACTCCAAGAGATCGTCAGGTCCCAGTACCATTCGTCTCCATTCACTCCTATCTAACACGCTCACGCACGCTTGCTGAAAGTTCAAGCCCCTTTCCCACAAAACCTCCTTTACCCCTTCTCTCCAACCCTTTCAAGGACAACCCCTACCCCGCCTTCCTTCCCCTATGGATTTATATGCTTTCCATGTCATTCTACTTTGATCCATTCTCTCTAAATGACCAAACCACCTCAACAACCCCTCTTCTGCCCTCTGACTAATACTTTTATTAACTCCACACCTTTTCCTAATTTCCACACTCCGAATTTTCTGCATAATATTTACACCACACATTGCCCTTAAACAGGACATCTCCACTGCCTCCAACCATCTCCTCGCTGCTGCATTTACCACCCAAGCTTCACACCCATATAAGAGTGTTGGTACTACTATACTTTCATACATTCCCTTCTTTGCCTCCATAGATATATATAAATATATATAATAATTATAATGAAAGCGCTAAACTGACAAGGGTCATACAGCGCTGCAGGACAGAAAATGGTGCCAAGGTTATAAACAACTAGGTGGAGAGGGGATCAGAGATGAGGGGAGAAAAGGGCTGGAAGGGACACTAAAGGGCTTTATGTCAAAGTTCGTACAAAAAGTCTAAAAGTGATTGCAAGTCTAAGGTAGGGCCGTCTGTAAGAAGGGAAGATAAGGTAAGAGCGATAGGGTGGTGCTGGAGGTAAATCCTGTGAGCTTTCTGGTAAACCGGGCAACTGACAAGAAAGTGAAGAACCAAAATAGGCACCCGACAAGCCTCACGGAGAGGAATAGGATGTTGTTCCATGAGATACCCATGAGTAAGGCGAGTATGGCCAATGCAGAGCTGGAAGAGCTCAGTCTCCTGAGTACGGCAACGGTGGTAAGAAGATGGCCACAAACCTAAAAGCGGTTTCGTAGAGTGCAATTTGTTATGGTGCATGCCCGACCACCGTTGTTGCCAATGGCTGCGAAGATGGGCCAAGATGACTGGAAAATAATATCTGAATGGAATACATACTTCTATAGGAAACCGGAAGATCATGCACTGCTGACTGTGCAGCAACATCAGTTTATTCATTGCCCTGCACATCAATGTGTCCAGGGACCCAACAGAAAACGACGTCTGTTTTTGCACAACCATAGTTGGATATGAAGGACTAATAGATGAGGGGAATCAAACTGTTTAATGGCTTGTAAACCACTGAGGGAATCTGAAATGATCACAAACGTCAAAGGAGACATATATGTAATACGACGAAGTGCTATGAGGATGGCATACAACTCAGCAGTAAAAATACTAGCCGAGTCTAACAAATGACCTCTGACATCACCAGGAAATACTGCTGTGAACCCAATACTGTCAGAAGATCTAGAACCATCTGTATAAACAGCAATGGCATGAGCATGTGACCGAAAGTGATTGAGAAAAAGAACAAAAAGCAGTGGTAGGCAGGAGAGCTTTGGTGCATGGTAATAGGGGAGAACAGACACAAACCGTCGGAACTTCCCAAGGGGGAAGGGAAAAGGCACACACTAAATGAACATACAAGGGAGGCAACTGGAGAGAAGACCAGAGTGAGTGAAGATGAAGAGAAAACCGTCGGAGTAGGCAGGGGCGCTGAACAAACAATGGATTGCTACTAATGTCTAAGACCAACCTATACATAGAAGGAACACAAAGGTCATGAGCGAGGACAAAGCAACAAAGGCAATGACAATCAGCTAAGGAAGAAGCATTCACCTCTGCATAGAGGCTTTCAACAGGGGATGAACGAAAGGCACCAAGGCAGAAACGTAGACCTTGATGATGAAGGGGATCTAACTTAGAGTTGTAGAAGCTGCAGAATAGACTTGGCTGCCATAATCCAGCTTGGACAAGACTAGGGTGGAATGCAAACAGAGGAGAGTTCAGCGATCTGCTCCCCATGAATGATGTGCAAGAATTTTCAGGAGATTCAGCTGACCATGGCAAGCTGCCTTCAAAGAGGAAATGTGAGGTTTCCATGTCAACCAGCGATCGAAGAGAAGGCCAAGAAACTTGACCGTATCACATTCTGGAATATGCAAGCTGTGTAAATACAATGGAATATCTGGGATAAGAGGACGTCTAGTGAAAGTAATGAAATGGGTTTTCGTACTAGAAAATTTAGAGCCATGAGAAGTGGTCCAATGGGAAACTCGGTCAATCGCATCCTGAAGGGAGACTGCTACCAGGCGACAGTCAGCTCCTGACTAAGTTATAGCGAAGTCATCCACATAAAGTGACAACCAAATATTTTTATTTATTTATTTATTTATTAACACACTGGCCAATTCCCACCAAGGCAGGGTGGCCCAAAAAAGAAAAACTTTCACCATCATTCACTCCATCACTGTCTTGCCAGAAGGGTGCTTTACACTACAGTTTTTAAACTGCAACATTAACACCCCTCCTTCAGAGTGCAGGCACTGTATTTCCCATCTCCAGGACTCGAGTCCGGCCTGCCGGTTTCCCTGAATCCCTTCATAAATGTTACTTTGCTCACACTCCAACAGCACGTCAAGTATTAAAAACCATTTGTCTCCATTCACTCCTATCAAACACGCTCATGCATGCCCGCTGGAAGTCCAAGCCCCTCGCACACAAAACCTCCTTTACCCCCTCCCTCCAACCTTTCCTAGGCCGACCCCTACCCCGCCTTCCTTCCACTACAGACTGATACACTCTTGAAGTCATTCTGTTTCGCTCCATTCTCTCTACATGTCTGAACCACCTCAACAACCCTTCCTCAGCCCTCTGGACAACAGTTTTGGCAATCCCACACCTCCTCCTAACTTCCAAACTACGAATTCTCTGCATTATATTCACACCACACATTGCCCTCAGACATGACATCTCCACTGCCTCCAGCCTTCTCCTTGCTGCAACATTCATCACCCATGCTTCACACCCATATAAGAGCATTGGTAAAACTATACTCTCATACATTCCCCTCTTTGCTTCCAAGGACAAAGTTCTTTGTCTCCATAGACTCCTAAGTGCACCGCTCACCCTTTTCCCCTCATCAATTCTATGATTCACCTCATCTTTCATAGACCCATCCGCTGACACGTCCACTCCCAGATATCTGAATACATTCACCTCCTCCATACTCTCTCCCTCCAATCTGATATCCAATCTTTCATCACCTAATCTTTTTGTTATCCTCATAACCTTACTCTTTCCTGTATTCACTTTTAATTTTCTTCTTTTACATACCCTACCAAATTCATCCACCAGCCTCTGCAACTTCTCTTCAGAATCTCCCAAGAGCACAGTGTCATCAGCAAAGAGCAACTGTGACAACTCCCACTTTATGTGTGATTCTTTATCTTTTAACTCCACGCCTCTTGCCAAGACCCTCGCATTTACTTCTCTTACAACCCCATCTATAAATATATTGAACAACCACGGTGACATCACACATCCTTGTCTAAGGCCTACTTTTACTGGGAAATAATCTCCCTCTTTCCTACATACTCTAACTTGAGACTCACTATACTCATAAAAACTCTTCACTGCTTTCAGTAACCTACCTCCTACACCATACACCTGCAACATCTGCCACATTGCCCCCCCCTATCCACCCTGTCATACGTTTTTTCCAAATCCATAAATGCCACAAAAACCTCTTTAGCCTTATCTAAATACTGTTCACTTATATGTTTCACTGTAAACACCTGGTCCACACACCCCTTACCTTTCCTAAAGCCTCCTTGTTCATCTGCTATCCTATTACATACACAAATAACCCGCACATAAAAGACAGAAGCTTACGACGACGTTTCGGTCCGACTTGGACCGAAACGTCGTCGTAAGCTTCTGTCTTTTATGTGCGGGTTATTTGTGTATCGTTCCAGTCACGGTATTGTGCCTTTTTGTTATTTATTTGCTATCCTATTCTCCGCCTTACTCTTAATTCTTTCAATAATAACTCTGCCATACACTTTACCAGGTATACTCAACAGACTTATCCCCCTATAATTTTTGCACTCTCTTTTGTCCCCTTTGCCTTTATACAAAGGAACTATGCATGCTCTCTGCCAATCCCTAGGTACCTTACCCTCTTCCATACATTTATTAAATAATAGCACCAACCACTCCAAAACTATATCCCCACCTGCTTTTAACATTTCTATCTTAATCCCATCAATTCCAGCTGCCTTACCCCCTTTCATTTTACCTACTGCCTCACAAACTTTCCCCACACTCACAACTGGCTCTTCCTCACTCCTACAAGATGTTATTCCTCCTTGCCCTATACGCGAAATCACAGCTTCCCTATCTTCATCAACATTTAACAATGCCTCAAAATATGCCCTCCATCTTCCCAATACCTCTAACTCTCCATTTAATAACTCTCCTTTCCTATTTTTAACTGACAAATCCATTTGTTCTCTAGGTTTCCTTAACTTGTTAATCTCACTCCAAAACTTTTTCTTATTTTCAACATAATTTGTTGATAACATCTCACCCACTCTCTCATTTGCTCTTTTTTTACATTGCTTCACCACTCTCTTAACCTCTCTCTTTTTCTCCATATACTCTTCCCTCCTTGCATCACTTCTACTTCGTAAAAACTTCTCATATGCTAACTTTTTCTCCCTTACTACTCTCTTTACATCATCATTCCACCAATCGCTCCTCTTCCCTCCCGCACCCACTTTCCTGTAACTACAAACTTCTGCTGAACACTCTAACACTACATTTTTAAACCTACCCCATACATCTTCGACCCCATTGCCTATGCTCTCATTAGCCCATCTATCCTCCAATAGCTGTTTATATCTTACCCTAACTGCCTCCTCATTTAGTTTATAAACCTTCAACTCTCTCTTACCTGATGCTTCTATTCTCCTTGTATCCCATCTACCTTTTACTCTCAGTGTAGCTACAACTAAAAAGTGATCTGATATATCTGTGGCCCCTCTATAAACATGTACATCCTGAAGTCTACTCAACAGTCTTTTATCTACCAATACATAATCCAACAAACTACTGTCATTTCGCCCTACATCATATCTTGTATACTTATTTATCCTCTTTTTCTTAAAATATGTATTACCTATAACTAAACCCCTTTCTATACAAAGTTCAATCAAAGGGCTCCCATTATCATTTACACCTGGCACCCCAAACTTACCAAATATGCGATGGAAGAACAGAAGGTAGGTTATTTATAGCTAAGAGAAAAAAGGGTAGTGCTAAGACACAACCTCATGGGACTCCCTCAGCTTGAACAAAGTCTGAGGAAAGTGAGGTGCCAACAGACACGAAAATGTCTGTCAGATAAGAAAGCAGCAAGGAAGGTTGGTAGATTACCACAGAGGCCTAAGGAGTGGGCTTAGGCTAAAATATTATACCTTCAAGTGGTGTCGTATGCTTATCCGAGATCAAAAAAGGTTGCTAGGATGGAGTGTGTTAGCAAAGGCATTTCGCACATACGTATCTATGTGGAGCAAGGGGTCCAAAGTAGAGTGACCTTTGTGAAAGCCATATTGGCAAGGGAAAAGACTACTGTGAGTTCAAGAACCATATCAGATGTCTATTCACCAATCGTTCCATCACCTTGCAGACTACACTGGTCAGGGCAATGGGACAACAGTGAGGTATCAAGCCTCAAGGTGCCTGGTTTGTGAAACGGTAGTACAATGGCAGATTTCCATTGTTGAGGGAGAACCCCTCGTGCCCAAATAAGATTGAAAAGACGCAAAAGGACTGTAAGGGCTGCAGAATGCAGATGTAGCATACTGATATGAATGTCATCAGGTCCAGCTGCTGATGTGAAAGGTACATTATACGGCTCCACTCCATCGGAGGAGAAATCAAAGGGCAATTGCTCCTTGGTAGATTTAGATGCAGGAAATGAGGGACAAAGGTGAAGCCCTTGGGGGAGACAGACAAAATAGTTCCCGATTTCCGTGGCAGCTTCAAGAGGTTCCACAATACTAACACCAGCAACCTGCAAAACGGGAGCTGGGTCCAGAGTGTACTTGCCACACAACTTCCGTACCTTCTTCAAAACCGCACACACAGGGGAAGATGAAGTAATGGTAGACACGTAGTCTTGCCAACAAGTGCTTTTAGGGTCGCTCATAATGCGGTGAGCAACTGCCCTTGCCTGCTCAAAATCCAAAAGATGATCTGAGGTCTGATTATATCAATAACAGCCCCACAGAGCATGTTTCAAATGCACTCATGGGCACACACGAGACCACCAAAGCACGCATGTCTGAGAATGCCTGCCTGAAGTTTGAGGAAAGAACATGATGCTGCAGTCAAAACTAAGGTCGAAAACTGGTGCACCAGTTCATCAGCAGAGGACAAAAGAGGGACCCCACAAAAGGTGGTAAGGTGAGAGTACACGTATAAGTCACAATTCGCTCGTGCAAATTGCCAACGAGGGCTACGAGGTGCTCAGGAATACGTAGTAGAAGAACAATAGGAAAGAGATCACTGTCATGTAAATCCGGGAGAAAAGACCAAGCATAAGCAAGTGCAATTGACGAGGAACAGATCAACGCAAGAAAGAGACCAAGTGCGAGAGTCAAGATGAGTAGGAGCACCCGTATTTAACCCCTTGACTGTCGCAACCCCTAATCCTGAGGTGTCTCCTGGTGTCGCAAAGTTTAAAAAAAAAAAAAAAATTTTCTTACGAAATGATAGAGAATCTTTTCCCAATTGTAATAATACAAAAAAAAAAAGAAAACGAAATTTGATGGAAAACTGACGGAATTACGCTCTCGTGAAGTTAATGACCTCGGCGATATTTACAAATCGGCGATTTCGCCCGCTTTGAGCCCTATTTTCGGCTAATTCCATTGTTCCAGTCGACCAAACTCATAGCTATTTCTTTAGAACTCTGTTTTTTCTATCGATTGAGTACAAGAAACTGCCCACTTACCGATTTCAACTACCCAATAACGTGATCAGAAATTTGCAATTTGGCCAATTTCATGAAAACTAAAAAATATGACAATTTCAAAATAAGGTCCAGAATGAGCAATGCAGACATTCCTGGCTCTAAAATAACATTTTCCTTGTTCATCAGGCACGTCTCCAGGCCCCTCTGATATTACTTTTGCTTTCTATTTTTAATTTTTATTCAAACAAAAAATAGAAGATTTACTGTTATGCAGACTACTGCAATAATGTAATAATTGTATAAATCATGTCAACCTATTCATGACTGCATATTAGAATGGCTAGTTGGACATTTATGGACAATGACATCATTTGTTTACTTTTGAACATCGGCAAAAATCAAGCATTTCCCCTACTTTGAGCTCCATTTCCAGGTCCTTTTTATAGTAAAACCAATCAAAATCACCTCTTTTTCTATAATATGTTTTCCATTCTATCAAATGAGACCAAGAAAACGATAATACAACCATAAATATTATACGAAAATAAACCACAAAGTCGGCATTTTAATCAAAAAAAAAAAACGGTCGGAGTTTTTTTTTTCTCATTATGCACTGCGTGCTCCAGGATTTTTTTTATATGGTGCACACTGACCACACAGACCCATTCTCTCACATGTGGGCCTACCAGCTTTCTCCTGCTTGATTTGAAGCCGCTAGAATTTATGAGTATATATATGTCAAACACGGTACCTCGTAAGACGTATACTGTATATGCGACCGAAACAGTCAAAGGGTTAAAACATGAAGAGAATGAGAAACGAGAAGTCTCCAATTGATCACCACGAGAATCACAGTGGGACCCTTCCCACAGATGATTGTGAGCTTTAAAATCACCTAACAAGATGGGCAGCAGTAGAGATCAAAAATACAATATCCGAGATACAGAATGCACTGGATGGGGAACGATAGAGCTCAAACTGTACACCATCTGTGTAAATAAATACGAGCTGCAGTGTAATGCAGCAGAGAGTGAACAAAAGCTTTCTGATATGGTATACCAACTTGCACAAGAAGTGAGCTTTCATTAAATGATTCATCAGGGAAGGGATCAGAAGAATGTAACAGCACATAGCCTAAAATGGGACAAATAACAGATGAACAAATTTTGGGTTCTTATAACCTAACACATACTGGGGAAAGCTAGGAGAGCAACACTTGGAGCTCTCCCTGATTACCCGAGGCCACAAATATTCCATTGTAAATAAGATATTATTTACAGAGATAGGTATGCCAACAATAAGAAGTGATAAAATCTATGGGCTATTAGGGTCAGTGAAGTCAATGTGTGGGGATATGGTAAGCATGTAAGCAAGGAGGAATTTGAATGCTGTGAAGAAAAAGATTGTTGCGAGGGTCATGAAAAGTAAGGGGTAGAAGGAGGCACATCGGTGTCCATCGAGGGTTTCGTCTCCACAGTATAGTTGGAGATAGCGTTAAGTGTCTCAGCAGATAAGGAAGATGCCGATACATGTACCATGATTTCAGACAGGTGAAGTACAGCAAGTAGAGGCTGGGGAGACTGGAGAGTACCAAGAGGTCTGAGAGGGGTGGGGAGTATGAACCTGGAACGATGTGCTGGCGGGGGTAGAAGAATCCTGCAGTGGAACAGGAGGTTGGAAGGTAACTAGGGAAGAAGACTCGGAGGGGAACAGAAGAGAGGACTACACGAGGGGGGGGGTGAACCTCCACCTTCGTGTGAGAGTTAGAAAGAAGGTGAACCTCCACCTTCGTGTGAGAGTTAGAAAGGGGGTGAGAACTAGGCACCGAGGTAGTCGACAGATTCAACTTCACAGGTGATAGGTGTGAAGGTGTAGGCTTGTGAGGTCTCAGAGACTGAGAAACTAGTGAGTGAGATGAAGAAGCAGGGAGGGGTAAGGAGGTAGGAGTTTCAGAGAGTAAAACTGCAAAAGAATTGGAAATGGGGGTGACCCTGGAAGACATGGTAGCAGAGGAGCTGGTAGGTGGGAGGACCATCAAGGTTGGAGGTCTCCGACTCGCGGGCAGGACGTATGTATCCACTCTGAGAATAGGAAGGTCCTGAAGGGCTAATTGCTCTAAAATATCATTGCTGCAAGACAGAAAAATCTCTCTGTATAATGGTACGTGGTAAAATCACCATACCACTGCAAGAATTGAGAGTAGTGTGCTTATGAACTATGATTGGAATGTTATCTATGGAAGTTATATGGGAAAGATCATGAGCTCGTTCTGAATCATGCATGCTCTCTGCCAATCCCTCGGTACCTTACCCTCTTCCATACATTTATTAAATAATAGCACCAACCACTCCAAAACTATATCCCCACCTGCCTTTAACATTTCTATCTTTATCCTATCAATCCCAGCTGTTTTACCCACTTTCATTCTACTCACTGCTCCACACATCTCCCCCACACTCACAACTGGTTCTTCCTCACTCCTATAAAATGTTATTCCTCTTTGCCCTATTCATCAACATTTAACAATTCCTCAAAATATTCTCTCCAGCTTCCCGATATCTCTAACTCTCCATTTAATAACTCTCCTCTCCTATTTTCAACTATCAAATCCATTCCTTCCCTATGCTTTCTCAACTTATTAGTCTCACTCCAAAACTTTTATTTTCAACAAAATTTGTTGATAACATCTCACCCACCCTCTCATTTGCTCTCTTTTTACATTGCTTCACCAATGGAAATAAGTCACTCTGTCTGACTTTTTTGGGTTATCCTAGGTTCTCTACACATATGCTGCTATGTATGATAATTCTTTGTAACTGTATTTGTGTATACCTAAATAAACTTACTTACTTACTCTCTTAACCTCTCTCTCTCCATATACTCCTCCCTCCTTGCATCACTTCTTGAATGTGGCCTTGTTAGATTACAGCTAACTTTAATGAGGCCTTCCAACATAGGAAGGTTCTCCACCCTTGACCTAGCCCAACATCTGATGCACCAAAGATATACCCATTTTATGATCCTCACTACTGAATCCATACGATCTCCCACATCCTATTTGCTACAGTATAGCATATTTCTATCCTGAGTACAACTTTGTTTACTTCAAGAGAAAGGGGTGCCTTAATGCTGGTGAAGAGCTCTTGATCTGAGGAATTGGAGGTAATCCTCCTTTTTGGATCAAACCTCACTGATGCTTATTGCTCAAGCACCGTTTCGACATTACTAATAATTTAAATTTTTTTCTCCCTATATGGGACCAGTACTTTACTCACTGCCTCCTCTCCTTTGTCCCAGAATGTAAACATGAATTTATTCACACCAAATTATTCTACATTATCTCCTATAATGCCTTATTCTCCAAATCCTTTTTTAATCCATTCCAATCCCTTCTCCCTCTTTCCATACTCACTCTCTCCAACATTCTTGGTGGTGTAAACATCTTCTGAATGATTGATGATGGCCAAGTACTGGTCCACCAGATAGTTGAACACTTGGTCTACATTGAGATCCTCTTTCACCGAGGTCTGAGAGGGGTGGGGAGTATGAACCTGGAACGATGTGCTGGCGGGGGTAGAAGAATCCTGCAGTGGAACAGGAGGTTGGAAGGTAACTAGGGAAGAAGACTCGGAGGGGAACAGAAGAGAGGACTACACGAGGGGGGGGGGGGGTGAACCTCCACCTTCGTGTGAGAGTTAGAAAGAAGGTGAACCTCCACCTTCGTGTGAGAGTTAGAAAGGGGGTGAGAACTAGGCACCGAGGTAGTCGACAGATTCAACTTCACAGGTGATAGGTGTGAAGGTGTAGGCTTGTGAGGTCTCAGAGACTGAGAAACTAGTGAGTGAGATGAAGAAGCAGGGAGGGGTAAGGAGGTAGGAGTTTCAGAGAGTAAAACTGCAAAAGAATTGGAAATGGGGGTGACCCTGGAAGACATGGTAGCAGAGGAGCTGGTAGGTGGGAGGACCATCAAGGTTGGAGGTCTCCGAGCTACTTGAGAATAAGGAACACGTGGAAGATTTCCCTGACGGCAGAGCTGAGAGACAGCCACAGAGTAAATAAGGCCTTCACTCTCCTTAAGATAATGGATTTCTCATTCATTACTATAGACTTGACAATGCCATGAAAAAGAAGGATGAGATTCATTGCAATTGAGACAAGAGGGAGGAAGACTGCAAGATGTATCGGCATGATCTGTGGCACTGCAGACCAGGCACTCTGCCGCAAATCTGCAGTATTAAGCGGGGTGTCTGAAGTACCAGCAATTACAACACTGTTGGGAAGTAGGGACTACTTTACAGACTCTAGGCGATGGCCTGCAATATAAACGGAGGATGGGAGTTCATGGCAGTCGAAGGTTAAGCAGGCGATGTTACTGGGAGAGCACCTCTGCCCGCGAGCGGGCAGGACGTATGTATCCACTCTGAGAATAGGAAGGTCCTGAAGGGCTAATTGCTCTAAAATATCATTGCTGCAAGACAGAAAAATCTCTCTGTATAATAGTACGTGGTAAAATCACCATACCACTGCAAGAATTGAGAGTAGTGTGCTTATGAACTATGATTGGAATGTTATCTATGGAAGTTATATGGGAAAGATCATGAGCTCGTTCTGAATCATGCATGCTCTCTGCCAATCCCTCGGTACCTTACCCTCTTCCATACATTTATTAAATAATAGCACCAACCACTCCAAAACTATATCCCCACCTGCCTTTAACATTTCTATCTTTATCCTATCAATCCCAGCTGTTTTACCCACTTTCATTCTACTCACTGCTCCACACATCTCCCCCACACTCACAACTGGTTCTTCCTCACTCCTATAAAATGTTATTCCTCTTTGCCCTATTCATCAACATTTAACAATTCCTCAAAATATTCTCTCCAGCTTCCCGATATCTCTAACTCTCCATTTAATAACTCTCCTCTCCTATTTTCAACTATCAAATCCATTCCTTCCCTATGCTTTCTCAACTTATTAGTCTCACTCCAAAACTTTTATTTTCAACAAAATTTGTTGATAACATCTCACCCACCCTCTCATTTGCTCTCTTTTTACATTGCTTCACCAATGGAAATAAGTCACTCTGTCTTGACTTTTTTGGGTTATCCTAGGTTCTCTACACATATGCTGCTATGTATGATAATTCTTTGTAACTGTATTTGTGTATACCTAAATAAACTTACTTACTTACTCTCTTAACCTCTCTCTCTCCATATACTCCTCCCTCCTTGCATCACTTCTTGAATGTGGCCTTGTTAGATTACAGCTAACTTTAATGAGGCCTTCCAACATAGGAAGGTTCTCCACCCTTGACCTAGCCCAACATCTGATGCACCAAAGATATACCCATTTTATGATCCTCACTACTGAATCCATACGATCTCCCACATCCTATTTGCTACAGTATAGCATATTTCTATCCTGAGTACAACTTTGTTTACTTCAAGAGAAAGGGGTGCCTTAATGCTGGTGAAGAGCTCTTGATCTGAGGAATTGGAGGTAATCCTCCTTTTTGGATCAAACCTCACTGATGCTTATTGCTCAAGCACCGTTTCGACATTACTAATAATTTAAATTTTTTTCTCCCTATATGGGACCAGTACTTTACTCACTGCCTCCTCTCCTTTGTCCCAGAATGTAAACATGAATTTATTCACACCAAATTATTCTACATTATCTCCTATAATGCCTTATTCTCCAAATCCTTTTTTAATCCATTCCAATCCCTTCTCCCTCTTTCCATACTCACTCTCTCCAACATTCTTGGTGGTGTAAACATCTTCTGAATGATTGATGATGGCCAAGTACTGGTCCACCAGATAGTTGAACACTTGGTCTACATTGAGATCCTCTTTCACCGATGTTCTGTATAGACGTACACGCAGTTCCCGTGCCAGAGATTCAACCTCATCCCTGCAAGGTCAACATACATTAAATAAAGTCAGGACTAAGTAAAAAATCTTTACAGTGAAACCACTTTCAAATGCATTGCACAAAAAATTGGGGGTTCATCATGGCACCTTGCCCAAGTACAAGTCCATCTAACCTTCTGCTTTAACTATCTCCCAGCAAATGACATTTCCTTATAAAATTAAATACAAACCAGGATCTACAGGGTGCTTTTCAAGATAAGTTATGGTCTATTTGTCAACACACACCTGCACTATGTAGCTATTTTATTTTAAACAAGTTACAATGTGTAAATAATAGCTATAGTACCTACCATGCATTTCCCTGTCATATGCCATCACACAGGATGGGTTTCATGTATACATAAAATCTGTCTACTTAAGCTGGCAGACTTCAATAGGATAATGAGGATACTGTCCAGCATTTCACAATGGTACAGTAGCTAAAGCATTATTATTTTATTCATAATAATGCACCAACCTAGCTTTAAAAGGTTCATCTCAGCAGGCTGGAGTCACCTGTGTGGCCATCACACTCTTGTGACTTTTCTGAAATTGCCAACTTAACCCTTTGACTGTTTCAGGCCCCTCTCTGAAACTGTCATTCTATGTCGCCAAATATTCGAAAAAAACAAAAATTATTTTTTCTTATGAAAATGTTAGGAATATTTTTGTGAGCGTTTTAAGCCTAATAAAAAAATTTTGCCATCAGTACTTACCGAGATATAGAGCCGCAAAGTTTGCAGAAAGTGACGTGTGTATGGCAACAGCGGCGACTGCCGCCCACCCGGTATTCTTTTATTTACTCTAATTCAAAGGTTTCTTGCATTTTTCAATATTTTTCTGTTCCAGGTAACTTATGTGGCCTGTGAGACCAATGTAAGGTGCATTGTTCAAATATATACTCATTGTTTACAACACAATAACAGAACAAACTTTATCACTATTAGTTTGTGTATACACTTTGTTTACACAAACAAACAATACAAAACAATGTTTATTACTATTGTTCCATAATATATATACATATGTACAGTCACTAAACACATTCCTAGAACTGCTGCAATTACGACGCACTGTGCCACACATGTCTGTCAAGTTCGCTCGCAAGAAATCACTGAGTAAGGGGCTTGTGTACCAGTTATCAGTAAATAACATATGCCCCTTACCAAGATATGGTTCCATCATTGTTCGAACCACATCACCAGAGATACCCAATAACTTCATGGTATCTCTCAAAGTATTACTGCCAGTGTACACAATGATATCCAAAACTAGACCACTTCTGCAATCACACAGTACAAATAGCTTTATACCAAAGCGTTTCCTCTTGCTTGGTATATATTGCTTGAATGAGAGTCTTTCTTTGAATAAAATCAAGGACTCATCAATAACAAGCTTCCTGAAGGGATAAAAATACATGCAGCACTTTTGTTTCAGGTACATAAACACATTTCTGATCTTATATAACCTGTCGCTTCTGTCAGGCCTGGTTTTGTCTGAAAAGTGTAACATACGTAACAGTATCAGGAAACGATTGACACCTATAATGTCACTAAAACCTGGAGTTGAAATCAGGCATTCTGTTGCCCAGTATGTGGTGACAGTGTGCTTATACACATGTGGCATAAGCATTATTGTGGCAAAAAACAGGTACATCTCTGCCACAGTTGTCTCCTTCCACTTGTGTAGCCATGATTTTGGTGAGAGAATTGTATTTGCCATGGTGTAATCACAGTATGTGTTTGTTTCCCTGACAATGATGTCCATCAGGGGTTCATCGAAGAATAACTCAAAGCAGTCCAGTTCACTGGCATTGTTCCCAAGTGGACAAGATGGCTTTATTCCACTTTGTGTTTCATCAAAGTCATGGGGACTGGGAACAAACTCGTCACCGTCCTGCCAATCCCAGATGCGGTCTGCTGGTGGGGTCTGGATATTGTACCGTGGTTGTGGTTGTGCAGGTTGTGGTTGTGCAGGTTGTGGTGGTGCAGGTTGTGGGAGTGTGGGGTAGGGTGAGGCTGGTTGTTGTGCAGAGTCAGCAGCGTGGCCCGCTGATGGTGCCACATGGGCCGTGCCATCCTCACTATCACCACCACTGCCTGCTCCATCACTCACATCATTCATACCCATCGTTACAATATCGTCATCTTCACTATCGGGTCGTGGTGTAGGGCCACGGGATGTGCTCCCAGAGTTTCTCCTTCCCCTTGGAACAACATATGAAACACTACCAGACCGCATGCTACGTCGTACATACTGCCGCTTCACTGGGGAATATTCACTCTCACTGTCACTAGAACTGCTTTCAATGACCTTGAAATCACTATCACTATCACTGCTAACATCTGGGTGTTGTACACGACCAAATAGTTTCCTCTTTCGTCCTGGTACAGGCGAACGTGAACGTGAACAAGCCGGCCCAGCACCAGAGGTGGAAGGTTGTGGGTCATCTGGGTTTTCATCACTAATTACGTTATCCTGGGCACTTTTTCCGGTAACACTCGCTTCAAAACCCTGGAATTCACTGTCACTGACATTTTCATCGCTGTTAGAGCTATCACTTGGGAACAAAAGACCTCCAATCCGCCGAGGAGTGAGGAACTTCTTACCGAGAGGCATGGTGAAAATGGACTAACAACATGGCGTTCCCACAATGCACCGCTGGGTCCCAGATTTTTTTCACAGGGTGCACACCGACCACTGAGCCCCATTCTCTCTCATGTAGGCCTACCAGGCCTTTCCCACTTGATTTGAAGCCGCTAGAATTTGTGCGTATAAATACAGTACGTCAGAAACATTGGCTCGTAAGACGTATTTATACGTCGGAAACAGTCAAAGGGTTAATTGGTTTTCTAAATGATGCTGGTTATTTTACTTTTTATGATAATATGTGTTGTGTGTTCATGATATTAACGGGGTTTTTATTTGTTAATTTACCTTATATGGTCTTGTGTTTTTAATTTATATACACTGCCGAGTAATCTACCAGGTCGAAGTACTCTTCGTATGTGAAAACTTCCTTCAAGATTACCCATTACATACCATATCACATTGACACTTGGGTTATTCTAGGTCATTTATGTGTAATTTATCATTAGTGTATGCCTATAAATGTATCCTTAGGGGACAGCACCAACTGAAAGGGAAAGGGTGTCATCCCCGAAAAATCCTGTTAGACCCCCAAATAAAAAAAATATATATATATAGAGTGTATGTATATGTATGTGTATGTATGTGTATGTATATATATATATATATATATATATATATATATATATATATATATATATATATATATATATATATATATATATATATATATATATATAAAGCCCCCTTCCTTCTATCTAGATAGCCACCCCTAAGCCCCTAATATACAAATTTTGTCAATGTCCCTGTATATGCTTATCTAATTACTTATCTTTATTACTTTTTTTAAACACACTAGCCATTTACTACCGAGGTAGGGTGACCCAAAAAACAAGAAACACTTTCACCATCACTGTCGTGCCAGAGGCCTGCCAATACTACAGTTAAGGTGCCCCTCCAAACGACAATATACTCGCATCTCCTTTAGAGTGCAGGCACTCTACTTCCCACCTCCAGGGCTCAAGCTCAGCTAACCAGTTTCCCTGAATCCCTTCACAAATGTTAACTTGCTTACACAAATAGCATAAGTCATAAAAGCCACTGCCTCCACTCAAAACCTTTACCCCAGCAGGCACCAGTATACTACCATGCAAGCCAGTTTATTTTTAGTAAACTTCCTACAACTGTTAGCTTACCACAGTGTAAAGTCATAGTGATGCCACAGAGTATAGCTTGTGCAAATACAATAAAAGGAAAGTGATAGGGTTGTAGAGTTGGCAGTGGTTGCCAGATTTCAAAATTACACAAGTCAAATACATACTCCTTTAGTAGACTTACACCCACTGGCCTACCATAGCTTAACCCTTTCAGGGTCAGCAGGCCCTCTTCTAAACTTGTTCTCAGGGTCGGAAATTTTTCGAAAAAAAAAAAAAAAATTCTTATGAAATGATAGAGAATCTTTTCCTGATCATAATGACACCAAAAGTATGAAATTTGATGGAAAACTTATAGAATTATGCTCTCGCAAAGTTAGCGGTCTTGACGATGTTTGTGCATTGGCAATTTCGCCCACTTTGAGCCCTATTTTCAGCCAATTCCTATGTACCAGTTGGCAAGTATCATACCTATTTCACTAGAACTCCATTTTTTCTATCGAATGAGTACAAGAAACCACCCATTTACCGATTTCAACTATCCAATAAAGTGATCAGAAATTAGCAATTTTGCCAATTTCATACAAATTTCAAAAGATGCCAATTTCCAAATACGGTCCAGAATAAACAAGACAGGCGTTCCTGGCACTAAAATAACATTTCCTTTGTTCATTACTTACATTCATAGGCCTCTGTTACATTTCTTTTGCTTTCCAAATTTGAATTTTTATTCTCACAAAAAATAGAAGATTTATGTTATGCAGACTACTGCATTAGTGTAGAAATGGTATAAATAATATCAGTGCACTTGTGAAAGAATATTAGATTCACCAGTTGACGTGTATTGGATGTATGGCATGATTTGTTTACCACTGAACTTTGGCAAAAAATCGAGCATTTCTGTTACTTTGAGCTCAATTTCAAGGTGCTTTTCATTGTGAAACCAATCAAAATCATCTCAATTTCTGTAATATGTCTTCCATTCTATAAATTGAGACCAGGAAAACTAGAATACAACCATAAATAGCATACAAAAATACACTGCAAAGTTCCAAAAACACGGTCGGAGTTTTTTTTTTCTCATTATGCACTGTGTGCTGCAGGATTTTTTTTATACTGCGCACACTGACCACATAGACCCATTCTTTCATATGTAGGCCTACCAGCTTTCTCTCGCTAGATTTGAAGGCGCTAGAATTTATGCGTACTAGTACAGCACCAACCCCAGCGTGCAAGTCGTACTAGTACGGCACCAACCCTGAAAGGGTTAATAATAACAGTGATACCATTGTGTCCAGTGTGGTGGCGATAGAAAAAAATGAAAAGTGACAAGAAGTATATATATATATATATATATATATATATATATATATATATATATATATATATATATATATATATATATATATACTAACCCCAGATCACCCAGGTTGTAGAAGAGCTGCCAGCAGTCACCAGTTTACTCAACAAACAAGTCAAATACTTTTACCAGTACGTAAACTTTTCACAGCAAAATACTTTTCATTTTTAGTAGACTTTTACACTACCTATCCAGGTCACGTGTGGCAGCGTGCCTCGTTGTGCTCCGTGTTTTCTCGTGTTTTCACGGTCACTCTTACGTGCTAGAACTTGAATTTGTGCCATCAATCTCATACGATATATCCATCTAGCACTTGGAACCAATCTTGGGGAGGAAATAGTATATACCAAGTCAAAAAAGGAGGATTAGTGTGCAATACCTAGCAGAGTTTACTGCCAGAGGGGAATCATAAGCCTAGCGTGCCGTGTGCAAAATAATAATAATAAAACTTTTGTCAGAGGAAAGAAAGTCTCCCTGATAATATTGTGTATACATAGTGTTATAGTGTATACTACAGTGGCACCATAGATAATAAATGCTAAAGTGTCATTTAAAACAGGTGAATTTGTAACTGAGGTGATAAGCCTAAAGAGGCAGGTGCCAGAAGTCGCCAGAAACTTACCACACAGGTCAGCTGTTGTAATAATCTTCCTGGCCTGCTAGTGTACCTCCATATAATCTAGTGATACCAGTGAATAGGAGAATTCAGTGTTGTAGTAGCAACTAACCAGTAATATAATGGTACTTAGTGGAGTGGAGTGACTTTCATTAGTTTTTTCTCTTTCTTGAAATACCAGACGTATACAGTGAAATTCATATAACCTGTAGTTACCAGCGGTCGCAATATACACAACAAGAAGCAAATATTACTCCAGAAAGAGCGTCTTTCCTTCAATAATTCCACAAGTGAACTATAGTGATAATATAGCATTTGTTGTGGTGGAGACGGAAAAAACCTAGAAAAGCTAGATACAGTACAGTGATCTATAAACAAGGGTTGAGGCCTCGATTGTTCGTCATTGTAGGAGCTGCCTTCAACATGCAAGTTATACTTTTGTATCAATCAAATCACTTATTACTCGGTTATATAAGTTCCAGTAGTTCCTTCATGTGATAGCCAAATCACCGACCAGTATGTTTTAACCCTTTGAGGGTCGACAGGCCCTCTCCGAAACTCGTTCTCAGGGTCGGCCAAATTTCAAAAAAAAAAAAAAAAAAAAAAAAAAAAAAAAAAAAAAAAAAAAAAATTCTTATGAAAAAATAGTTTTTTTTTTTTTCTAAACATTATAGGCTAAACAAAAAAATTTTAACGTCAATACTTACCGAGATATGGAGGCATGAAGTTTGCCAAATATAACATCTGGTAACATCGCCGACTGCCGTCACCCGGTATTTTTCTATTTACTTTTTTATGTACTATTTTCAATTATTTTTCAATTTTTCTTTTTCTGAGTAACTTTTATGACCTCTGAGGCCAACATGATCATTATTTTGTAAGTTATTTCTTTTTCAATACTACAACAGGAAAATGCAAACTCCCTTCCTGTAAGCTGTTTCACCCTGAACTGTGTACCTCTTCAGTACAGGAAAGACTGTGCTATAACTTAAATTGCCAGGCATACCATCTAAAGGGGACAAAAAGATACAAAACATCCAGGCCATGGGAAAACCTGGGTAGCCACAGCCACTCAAGAGGGAGAGGTTTTTTAGTGCCAGGAAGGAAAAAAAACTGGCAGGAAATGGCAGAAATCGTACACCAAATCCAGTCATTCCTGGAGTGGAACCTCAGTCGATGGCCTCCACTCCAAACCAACAGATACAGATACTAATGCCGGAAAAAAAATCCCCCCCCAGTACCAACAATACCACCAGTCCGATAACATTCTTCTTTGCAAATATACAGGGTCTAAAGCCAGCAACAAACAACAAAATACCTTTCATCTGTGGACTGCTTGCAGAGGCAAAGGCAATGTTCGCGGCTTTCACTGAGACCCACATAAAGGAGCACTTGGACAATGAAATATGGATCCCAGGTTACAACCTATACAGATGTGACAGAGTGAACAGGCAAAAGGGGGGGGGGGGTTGGCCTGTACATTGCAGAGTCACTTGTTTGCACAGAACTGCTTAATGCCTCAAATGATGTAGTGGAAGTTTTAGCAGTAAAGGTCGAGAACCAAAACCTAGTCATTGTGGTAGTCTACAAGCCTCTGGATGCAACATCCCAGCAATTCCAGGAACAGCTGTTAAAAATTGACCACTGTCTGGAAAATCTTCCAGCTCCTGCACCCAACATCTTGCTCCTGGGGGATTTCAACTTAAGGCACCTAAAATGGAGGAATATAGCAAATAATATTGTTGCAGTAATAACACCAGGAGGCAGCTCTGATGAAAACTCACACTCACACGAGCTTTTAAATCTCTGCACAAAATTCAATTTAAACCAGCAAATAATAGAGCCTACTAGACTGGAGAATACACTAGACCTCATCTTCACTAACAATGATGATCTGATAAGAAATGTCACCATATCAAAAACAATATACTCAGATCACAACATAATTGAGGTTCAGACATGTATGCGTGGAGCCCCAGACCGACATAATGAGACTAGTCACGAGGGAGCATTCACCAAATTCAACTTCAATAACAAAAACAAAGTGGGACCAAGTAAACCAAGTCCTAACCGATATAAGCTGGGAAGATATACTAAGCAACACAGACCCCAACTTATGCCTAGAACAGATTAACTCGGTGGCACTCGATGTATGCACAAGGCTTATTCCTCTAAGAAAAAGGAGGAGTAGATGTAAAATAGAAAGAGAAAGGAGCTCCCTTTACAGGCGACGGAAAATAATAACAGAGCGGCTAAAAGAGGTCAATATATCTGAAATGCGTAGGGAGACACTGGTCAGAGAAATAGTAAGCATCGAACTTAAGCTAAAAGAATCCTTTAGGAGTCAGGAATCGCAGGAAGAACTAAAAGCCATAAATGAAATCGAAAGAAACCCAAAGTATTTCTTCTCCTATGCCAAATCAAAATCGAGAACAACGTCCAGTATTGGGCCCCTACTTAAACAAGATGGGTCCTACACAGATGACAGCAAGGAAATGAGTGAGCTACTCAAGTCCCAGTATGACTCAGTTTTTAGCAAGCCACTAACCAGACTGAGAGTTGAAGATCAAAATGAATTTTTTATGAGAGAGCCACAAAATTTGATTAACACAAGCCTATCTGATGTTATCCTGATGCCAAATGACTTCGAACAGGCGATAAATGACATGCCCATGCACTCTGCCCCAGGGCCAGACTCATGGAACTCTGTGTTCATCAAGAACTGCAAGAAGCCCCTATCACGAGCCTTTTCCATCCTATGGAGAGGGAGCATGGACACGGGGGTCGTCCCACAGTTACTAAAAACAACAGACATAGCCCCACTCCACAAAGGGGGCAGTAAAGCAACAGCAAAGAACTACAGACCAATAGCACTAACATCCCATATCATAAAAATCTTTGAAAGGGTCCTAAGAAGAAAGATCACCACCCATCTAGAAACCCATCAGTTACACAACCCAGGGCAACATGGGTTTAGAACAGGTCGCTCCTGTCTGTCTCAACTATTGGATCACTATGACAAGGTTCTAAATGCACTAGAAGACAAAAAGAATGCAGATGTAATATATACAGACTTTGCAAAAGCCTTCGACAAGTGTGACCATGGCGTAATAGCGCACAAAATGCGTGCTAAAGGAATAACAGGAAAAGTCGGTCGATGAATCTATAATTTCCTCACTAACAGAACACAGAGAGTAGTCGTCAACAGAGTAAAGTCCGAGGCAGCTACGGTGAAAAGCTCCGTTCCACAAGGCACAGTACTCGCTCTCATCTTGTTCCTCATCCTCATATCCGACATAGACAAGGATGTCAGCCACAGCACCGTGTCTTCCTTTGCAGATGACACCCGAATCTGCATGACAGTGTCTTCCATTGCAGACACTGCAAGGCTCCAGGTGGACATCAACCAAATCTTTCAGTGGGCTGCAGAAAACAATATGAAGTTCAACGATGAGAAATTTCAATTACTCAGATATGGTAAACATGAGGAAATTAAATCTTCATCAGAGTACAAAACAAATTCTGGCCACAAAATAGAGCGAAACACCAACGTCAAAGACCTGGGAGTGATCATGTCGGAGGGTCTCACCTTCAAGGACCATAACATTGTATCAATCGCATCTGCTAGAAAAATGACAGGATGGATAATGAGAACCTTCAAAACTAGGGAGGCCAAGACCATGATGACACTCTTCAGGTCACTTGTTCTATCTAGGCTGGAGTATTGCTGCACACTAACAGCACCTTTCAAGGCAGGTGAAATTGCCGACCTAGAGAATGTACAGAGAACTTTCACGGCGCGCATAACGGAGATAAAACACCTCAATTACTGGGAGCGCTTGAGGTTCCTAAACCTGTATTCCCTGGAACGCAGGAGGGAGAGATACATGATTATATACACCTGGAAAATCCTGGAGGGACTAGTACCGAACTTGCACACGAAAATCACTCACTACGAAAGCAAAAGACTTGGCAGACGATGCACCATCCCCCCAATGAAAAGCAGGGGTGTCACTAGCACGTTAAGAGACCATACAATAAGTGTCAGGGGCCCGAGACTGTTCAACTGCCTCCCAGCACACATAAGGGGGATTACCAACAGACCCCTGGCAGTCTTCAAGCTGGCACTGGACAAGCACCTAAAGTCAGTTCCTGATCAGCCGGGCTGTGGCTCGTACGTTGGTTTGCGTGCAGCCAGCAGCAACAGCCTGGTTGGTCAGGCTCTGATCCACCAGGAGGCCTGGTCACAGACCGGGCCGCGGGGGCGTTGACCCCCGGAAATCTCTCCAGGTAAACTCTCTCCAGGTAAACACAATAAGGGCATAAACACTGTTGTCATTATTTTGTTTATAGAAAATATTTACACAAACAAACGATATGAAATGTTGTTTATTACTATTTTTCTATATTTTATATACACATACAGTCACAGGGAATGTTTCTAGAAGTTCTGCAGCCTGTGGAACTCTTTGAAACATGGTGTCATGCACAGTGGTGTTTTACATTCCTCACACATAAAACGAGTGTCTCTGCATTGTTGTGGGCGTTTTTTTGTATGTGAACAGACGTAACACCTCTTCTGAGCCTTTTTCTTGAAAGCAGTAGCAGGCAGTTTTACCAGGAAGTGATCACCATGCTTCAGACGAGCAGGTAGTTGTTGATAATTTGGTGGGCGGTCAATTGCAGGTGCTGTTCCTTGGTACTTGAATACTATTTGTCTGATGACAGACAAACATAATTCGCCGTACTGTGGTTTGTTTCTGGTCCCCATCTTATACATATTATAAGCATTGAGCATGGAAATGTCCAAAAGATGGAAAAAGAGTTTTATGTACCACTTATAACTCTTGCAAACACAATCGGCAAACCCAATCTGCATGTCACATTTGTCCACTGAAGGCATGTTGAAGGTGTAATCAATCACAGCTGCAGGTTTTAGAATGGGTTCATTGCTCTCTCTATGCTGCCTGCCACTGTCTGCCATTTCATTAGGGTGATCTGATGACAACAGTGTGACATCTCGTTTGTCATGCCACCGAAATGCCATGATGTCATTGGCAGCAAACGCCTGCACCTCACCTCTACGAGTGCCAGCGTCAAACCTGGGCATATGTTTCCGATTTGCATGCACTGTGCCACACACATCTGTCATGTTCACTCGCAAAAAATCACTGAGTGAGGGGCTTGTGTACCAGTTATCTGTATATAATATATGCCCCTTACCAAGGTATGGTTCTATCATTGTTCTAACCACATCACCTGAGATGCCCAATAACTTCCTGGTATTTTGCAATGTATAACTTCCAGTGTACATAATAATATCCAATACCAAACCACTGTAACAATCACAAAGCACAAACAACTTTATACCAAAGCGTTTCCTCTTGCTTGGTATGTACTGCTTGAAAGAAAGTCTTCCTTTGAACAGAATCAAAGACTCGTCAATTACAAGCTTCCTGAAGGGATAAAAATGCGTACTGAATTTCTCTTTCAGATACACAAACACATTCCTAATCTTATATAACCTATCGTTTCTGTCAGGCCTGGTTTTGTCTGAGAAGTGAAGCATACGTAACATTAGCACAAATCGATTCACTGGCATTATATCACTGAAACCTGGGGTTGCAATCAGGCGGTCTGTTGACCAGTATGATTTCACTTTGTGCTTATACACATGTGGCATAAGCATTACTGTGGCAAAGAAAAGATACATCTCAGCCACAGTTGCCTCCTTCCACTGGTGTAGACGTGATTTTGGTGAAAGTAATGTGTTTGCCATGGTGTACTCGTAGTATGTGTTGCTTTCCATGACAATACTTTCCATCAGTGGTTCGTCAAAGAATAACTCGAAACATTCCAGTTCAGTGGCATTGTTCCCAAGTGTACAAGATGGCCGTATTCCACTTTGGCTGTCATCAAACTGGTGGGCATTTGGAACAAAATTGACAGCTTCCTGCCAATCCCAGGTGCGGTCTGCTGGTGGGTACTGGACAATGACAGGTGGTTGTGGTTGTGGAGGTTGTGGTTGTGGAGGCTGGTGTGGTGGGTGGGTGGGGGATGGTGGCCTTTGTTGTAGATCAGCTGAGGCAGCGGCGTGGGTGGCAGCGTGGGTGGCAGCATGGCCCACTGCTGGTGCCTCACCGCTGGCACCACTACCACCACGCACATTTTCCATCCCAATTGCAACAGTATCATCGTCATTTTCACTGTCTGTTCCTGTTGTACAGCCACGGGATGTACTCCGAGATGCACTCCTTCCCCTTGGAATAGCATATGGCACACTACCAGAGCGCATATATCGTCGTATATACTGACGCTTCACTGGGGAATATTGCACTTCACTATCACTACTGGAACTAGTTTGAAGAGCTTGTAGTTCATATTCACTATCACTATCATCACACATGCTCTCATCTGAGTCTGGGATTTGGGAAAATAGAAGTTTCCTCTTGGATTCTGGTACAACTGAATGTGAACAATACGGCCCAGCACCAGAGGTGGAAGGCTGAGGGTCATCTGGGTTTTCCTCACTATTACCGATATTATGGTCATTAGTTTCGGTCAAAACCTCACCAAAACCTTGAAACTCATCTTCACTGGCACTTCCATCTGTATTAGAACTGTCACTGGGAAACAAAAGTGTCCCAATTCGCCGAGGAGTGAGGAGCTTCTTACCGCGGGGCATGGTGGATATTGTTTACTAAGATGGCGTTCCCACAATGCACCACTGGGTCCCAGATTTTTTTTCTACCGCGCACACCGACCACACAGACCCATTCTCTCACATGTAGGCCTACCAGCCTTTTCCCGCAAGATTTGACGGCGCTAGAATTTGTGCGTACTAGTACGTCAAAAACCCCTGCGCGTAAGACGTACTAGTACGTCTGAAACCCTCAAAGGGTTAAATAAGTGACCCACTGATCAGATCCGACTGGTTCCGAACCCTTGACTGGTCCGAGCCCTTGACCGGTTTCAAACGGATTTGTTGGACAATAAAGCAGACTGTAAACAAACAGGGATTTAGGCACCCTTATCAAACACAAACAATAAATATAAAACAGGAATGTACACCGGTAAGCTGTCCTAATATACAAGTACAGTTAGAAATAGAAATACAAATAGCTAGAGCTTCACTTTAAGGAGGTTATTAGTAGAATATTCAAGAGGTTACTAGTAGAATTACAGTAAATCAACCATTCAAATCACATTATGAAGCTCTGTGTAGTCTGCAGTACATCAAACAAATGGGCTTCCACATGGATAAATTGCCATTTTTGTGGAAATTGGTGTCACGTTCCTTGTGCAGATGTCCAAGAACTATCTACAAGCAGTATTAAATCAGGGAAGTGTTTTTGGGTATGCCCAAATGAGATCAATCTGTGGACTAAAATCACATTGGTATTAAAAGAGAATAACGTCAAAGCAACCTTCATAGAAAATCTGGAAGCATTCTATAACAGATGAGAAAATAAAGTCTGGGCTGGATGGTATTCCCCTTGGTGCTGGCCATGTAGTCAGAAACTGTAAGGCTGGAGGTGCTGCCCTGGTAGTCAGTAAATGTGGGGCTGATAATGCTGTCCTGGTAGACAGTAATGGTGAAGCTGGAGGTGCTGTCCTGGGAGACAGTAATGGTGAGGGAGGAGATGCTGTCCAGGTAGTCAGTAAATGTACGCAGGAGGGAATGCATATAAATGACCTTGAGGGAGACAGGAGCTGTAGTGGGGAAACAAGTGTAGTCAAGGACAAGATAAAACCAATATTACAAACTAGTAATACCACAGGAGATAGCAAACAAGGGGACTCCACTAGCATTAGTGAGGATACATTACCAAAAAAACTGGTGAGAGCCCCATTGTTAGTGCTAGTGAGGATAGGAAAGAGACAGGTAAACATGCACCAACAGGGAATACAGTCACAGAAACCAAAGGCAAACGGAAACCAAGCCTGTGCACATACTATGCACTTGGTATCTGCAGGCATCGGAAATCTGGAAAAACAGATGGGACGTGCAACTTTGACCACTCTAGAAAATGTCGTGCCCATATGACAACAGGAAAATGCAAACTCCCTTCCTGCAAGCTTTTTCACCCTGAAATGTGTCCCTCTTCAGTACAGGAAAGACTGTACTATAACTTAAATTGCTAGGCACACCATTTAAAGGGGACAAAAAGATACAAAACATCCAGGCCATGGGAAAACCTGGGTAGCCACAGCCACCCAAGAGGGAGAGGTTTTTTAGTGCCAGGAAGGAAAAAAAAAACTGGCAGGAAATGGCAGAAATCGTACACCAAATCCAGTCATTCCTGGAGTGGAACCACAGTCAATGGCCTCCACTCCAAACCAACAGATACAGATAGTAATGCCGGAAAAAAAATTCCCCCCCAGTACCACCAATACCACCAGTCCGATGACATTCTTCCTTGCAAATATACAAGGTCTAAAGCCAGCAACGAACAACAAAATACCTTTCATCCATGGACTGCTTGCAGAGGCAAATGCAATTTTCACGGCTTTCACTGAGACCCACATAAAGGATCACTTGGACAATGAAATATGGATCCCAGGTTACAACCTATACAGATGCGACAGAGTGAACAGGCAAAAGGGGGAAGGGAGGGTTGTATATCACAGAGTCACTTATTTGCACAGAACTGCTTAATGCTTCAAATGATGTAGCGGAAGTTTCAGCAGTAAAGATCGAGAACCAAAACCTAGTCATTGTGGTAGTCTACAAGCCTCCGGATACAACGTCCCAGCAATTCCAGGAACAGCTGTTAAAAATTGACCACTGTCTGGAAAATCTGCCAGCTCCTGCCCCAACATCTTGCTCCTGGGGGATTTCAACTTAAGGCACCTAAAATGGAAGAATATAGCAAATAATGTTGTTGCAGTGATAACACCAGGAGGCAGCTCTGACGAAAACTCTCACACACACGAACTTTTAAATCTCTGTACAAAATTCAACTTAAACCAGCAAATAATAGAGCCTACTAGACTGGAGAATACACTAGACCTCATCTTCACTAACAATGATGATCTGATAAGAAATGTCACCATATCAAAAACAATATACTCAGATCACAACATAATTGAGGTTCAGACATGTATGCGTGGAGCCCCAGACCGACATAATGAGATTAGTCACGAGGGAGTCTTCACCAAATTCAACTTCAATAACAAGAACATAAAGTGGGACCAAGTAAACCAAGTCCTAACCGATATAAGCTGGGAAGATAGACTAAGCAACACAGACCCCAACTTATGCCTAGAACAGATTAACTCTGTGGCACTCGATGTATGCTCAAGGCTTATTCCTTTAAGAAAAAGGAGGAGTAGATGTAAAATAGAAAGAGACTGGCGCTCCCTTTACAGGCGACGAAAAAGAATAACAGAGCGGCTAAAAGAGGCCAATATATCTGAAATGCGTAGGGAGTCACTGGTCAGAGAAATAGCAAACATCGAACTTAAGCTAAAGGAATCTTATAGGAGTCAGGAATCGCGGGAAGAACTAAAAGCCATAAATGAAATCGAAAGAAACCCAAAGTATTTCTTTTCCTATGCCAAATCAAAGTCAAGAACAACGTCCAATATTGGGCCCCTACTTAAACAAGATGGGTCCTACACAGATGACAGCAAGGAAATGAGTGAGCTACTCAAGTCCCAATATGACTGTTTTTTAGCAAGCCGCTAACCAGACTGAAAGTCGAAGATCAAAATGAATTTTTTATGAGAGAGCCACAGAATTTGGTTAACACAAGCCTATCTGATGTTATCCTGACGCCAAATCACTTCGAACAGGCGATAAATGACATGCCCATGCACTCTGTCCCAGGGCCAGACTCATGGAACTCAGTATTCATCAAGAACTGCAAGAAGCCCCTATCATGAGCTTTTACCATCCTATGGAGAGGGAGCATGGACACGAGGGTCGTCCCACAGTTACTAAAAACAACAGACATAGCCCCACTCCACAAAGGGGGCAGTAAAGCAATAGCAAAGAACTACAGACCGATAGCACTAACATCCCATATCATAAAAATCTTTGAAAGGGTCCTAAGGGTTTAGAGCAGGTCACTCCTGTCTGTCTCAACTATTGGATCACTATGACAAGGTCCTAGATGCACTAGAAGACAAAAAGAATGCAGATGTAATATATACAGACTTTGCAAAAGCCTTCGACAAGTGTGACCATGGTGTAATAGCGCACAAAATGCGTGCTAAAGGAATAACAGGAAAAGTTGGTAGATGGATCTATAATTTCCTCACAAACAGAACACAAAGAGTAGTAGTCAACAGAGTAAAGTCCGAGGCGGCTACGGTGAAAAGCTCTGTTCCACAAGGCACAGTACTCGCTCCCATCTTGTTTCTCATCCTCATATCCGACATAGACAAGGATGTCAGCCACAGCACCGTGTCTTCCTTTGCAGATGACACCCGAATCTGCATGACAGTATCTTCCATTGCAGACACTGCAAGGCTCCAGGCGGACATCAACCAAATCTTTCAATGGGCTGCAGAAAACAATATGAAGTTCAACAATGAGAAATTTCAATTACTCCGATATGGTAAACACGAGGAAATTAAATCTTCATCAGAGTACTAAACAAATTCTGGCCACAAAATAGAGCGAAAAACCAACGTCAAAGACCTGGGAGTAATCATGTCGGAGGATCTCACCTTCAAAGACCATAACATTGTATCAATCGCAGCTGCTAGAAAAATGACAGGATGGATAATGAGAACCTTCAAAACTAGGGATGCCAAACCCATGATGACACTCTTCAGGTCACTTGTTCTATCTAGGCTGGAATATTGCTGCACACTAACAGCACCTTTCAAGGCAGGTGAAATTGCTGACCTAGAAAATGTACAGAGAACCTACACGGCGCGCATAACGGAGATAGAACACCTCAATTATTGGGAGCGCTTGAAGTTCCTGAACCTGTATTCCCTGGAATGCAGGCGGGAGAGATACATGATTATATACACCTGGAAAATCCTAGAAGGACTAGTACCGAACTTGCACACGAAAATCACTCACAACGAAAGCAAAAGACTTGGCAGATGATGCAACATTTCCCCAATGAAAAGCAGGGGTGTCACTAGCACATTAAGAAACAATACAATAAGTGCCAGGGGCCTGAGACTGTTCAACTGCCTCCCAGCATACATAAGGGGGATTACCAATAGACCCCTGGCAGTCTTCAAGCTGGCACTGGACAAGCACCTAAAGTCGGTACCTGACCAGCCGGGCTGTGGCTCGTACGTTGGATTGCGTGCAGCCAGCAGTAACAGCCTGGTTGATCAGGCTCTGATCCACCAGGAGGCCTCGTCACAGACCGGGCCGTGGGGGCGTTGACCCCCCAGAACTCTCTCCACTTAAACTCCAGGTAAACAATGAAAAAATTATCACCATGAAAACCTGTGAAAACTGCAGATCTAGTACCAAGCGAGATGTCACTTGGGTAGCATGCAATTTGTGAAAAATGGAGTCATGGCTCATGTGCAAATATGCACCAGTCTACTGCAAATGACATTAAAACAGGGAAGTGTTATTGGGTCTGCCAAAGTAACATGAGGCAGTGGGAGCAAATTTCACTTATACTAAGAATACTAGGAAAATTGGATAGATGGATCTACAACTTTCTGACAAACAGAACACAAAGAGTAATAGTAAACAGAGTAAAGTCAGAGGCGGCTACAGTGAAAAGCTCTGTTCCACAAGGTACAGTACTTGTTCCCATCTTTTTCCTCATCTTCATATCTCCTTTGCTGATGATAACCTAATATGCATGACAGTGTCATCCACTGAAGACATTGCAAATCTCCAAGCAGACATGAACCAAATCTTTAAACGAGTCACAGAAAACAATATGAAGTTCAACGAAGACAAATTTCAATTACTGTCCTATGGAAAACTCGATAATAATATTCATTCAACAAACTGGCCATATCCCACCGAGGCAGGGTGGCCCAAAAAGAAAAAAAAAAAGTTTCTCTTTCTAACTTTAATAATGTATACAGGAGAAGGGGTTACTAGCCCCTTGCTCCCAGCATGTTAGTTGCATCTCACGACATGCATGGCCTGCGGAGGAAGAATTCTGTTCCACTTTCCCATGGAGATAAGAGGAAATCAACAAGAACTAGTAAGAAAATAGAAAAAAAACCACACCGGTGTGTATATACATGTTTGTACATGCATGTGTAGTGTGACCTAAGTGTAAGTAGAAGTAGCAAGATGTACCTGAAGTTTTACATGTTTATTAGACAGAAAAAAAAGACACCAGCAATCTTACCATCATGTAAAACAAATACATGTACAGGCTTCTGTTTTACACTTAGCAGGATGGTAGTACCTCCCTGGGTGGTTGCCGTCTACCAACCTACTACCTAGGGATAATAATAATATAATCAAAGTAACCTAGATCTAAAACAATGCAGCATTGAGCTAATGTGAAAGAACCTCAAGACTGAAATATATTAGCCAAATCTGGGAAGTTAGAGCAGATACTCACGGTTTGACAGTAGCCTGGTCAATGAGATCAATCTTGTTTTGTACCAATACCATGGGGATGCTGCCACATTCATCTTCAACCTGTAAATGCAAGTGTCCTGTAAAACTATACAAGAAAAAAAACTTGCAGTTCTTCCCACTCACATAATTAACTAGAAACTCAGAAGACATAGTTGAAATGCCATACAAAATAAACAAGGGAAAACAGAAAAACTGACAATTCAAGATAACCAGATAACTCGGAACAGAGATCTATTCATGTATAAGAGAGCTATGGAAATGAAATGCTGTCAGGGAAAACATAAAAATTAAGAAAATCGATTAGTTAGATAAAAGTACCTCTATAGGTAACAGTTAATTTCTTTTTTAATTACAAGCTAATACAGTGGACCACTGACCTACGATATTAATCCGTTCCTGAGAGCCCATTGCAAGACGAAATGATCGTAGGTAGAATTAATTTTCCCCATGAGAAATAATGTTAATCAAATTAACCCGTTCAAGACACCGAAAAGTATGAATTTTTTTTTTTTTACCACATGAAATATACATTTTCCTACACACAAAAAGAAGGATACATGCACAATAGTAGAGTAGTACATGCACAATATATATTGTGTATGTACTACTATACTAAATGAAGAATAAATGACACTTACCTTTATTGAAGATGTAGAGATGACTGATGAGACACTGTGTCCTGGAAGTGGCTTTTCCTCCTGAGTAATGTAGGTCCTGTTTGGCATTTTCTTCCAGAACAGGCCTTATCACACTGTGTATGCCACTATGATTCTTAAATCTCTCAAACCAACTATTACAAAAACACCAAATGGTTTTTTACATTGGGTGTTAGTAATATAAAAGTTCGGGATACATAATACACAATAAATTACTCTTTAATATTATATAAAAACACACACAATCTTTGGTCTAGAGGTATTTGAACTAATAAACATCTGATAATATATACATGTTACAATAATAAATTATAATTAGCATCTAACTAAAATAATAAATAATTCGTAGCCCTACACAGGCTACAACTCTCTTGACACTACTGTGTCACTATATATATCTATGCTAAAATAATAAATTAAGTAACATTTAAAATAATAAATTACAATCAACTGCGTTTCTCACGACACTTATCCGAGTTGTGACGCTCTTTCTCCACTGTGTCACTTGACACCCTTTTCTCCGTGTAATACACACACTTTCGCAACCGTGTCACACTTGACACCCTTGTCTCTGGAGAGAGTTTACCTGGAGAGAGTTTCGGGGGTCAACGCCCCCGCGGCCCGGTCTGTGACCAGGCCTCCTGGTGGATCAGCGCCTGATCAACCAGGCTGTTGCTGCTGGCTGCACGCAAACCAACGTACGAGCCACAGCCCGGCTGATCTGTGTCACACTACCCGCATAGCGTCTTTGTCGAGGCCAGTCACATGACACTATTCAGTGTACACTACAACCTGACCATCTTCAGTGTCACACGACACCCTTTTCTTCTCAGTGTTCCACTACGGTCCTGTAGCATATCTCAGTGTTCCACTCCATCATACTTGCTTAAGTGTCACACTACGGTCCTAGCCCAGTTCAGTGTAACACTCCAACCTTTTCTTCATGTAATGTTCCACTAAACAGCATCCGATGACTCCGGCCCACAGTTGACCAGCGTAGGCGGCGAGTCCGCAGACATCACCGGTAGTCCTGTAAATACTCTCTAAGGCCGGTAGAAGTACACCGTAAGATGGTCTGGTGAGTACTATCTACCGCCTTCAAGACCAGTTGACACACCGCAAGGTGGTCCGATGCAGCACACACTATGTTGCAAGCTCACTGAATGCGGCCGTCAAATAACTGAGGCCAACAGACTCAGTGAGCTGCGGTGAGCGCTTCTTCTAACGCCAGTAGAAGCCAGTAGAATACTCTACTGCCAGTAGATGTGTACGATTAGGTGTTCTGGCAACTACTGCATAGATGCGTACCGTGAGGTGGTCAGGTACATACTGCTTTTAAAGCCAGTAGATGTGTACCATTAGGTGTTCAGGTACCTACTGCTTAGATGTGTACCGTGAGGTGTTCAGGTACATAATGCTTTTAAAGCCAGTAGATGTGTACGATTAGGTGTTCAGGTACCTACTGCTTAGATGCATACCGTGAGGTGTTCAGGTACATACTGCTCTAAGGCCGGCTCAGCAGTCCCCACAATGGGTTTGATGATGTACCCAGTGGTACTGCCGGCTGGCAGGGGGCCGTAACACCAACCTTTGCTGGCCTTAAATTCACCAATATGAGCACTAGTTCCAGGCATTTTTTCCTGTTCACCTGGGTGTTAGTCGACGGGTGTGGGTTGCATCCTGGGAGACAAGATTAAGGACCCCAATGGAAATAAGTTAGACAGTCCTCGATGACACACTGACTTTCTTGGGTTATCCTGGGTGGCTAACCCTTTGGGGTTAATTGTTTCTCAATATTCTTGATAAGCCACACCAACAACAGTCTCTCCACATCTTCAAGTAGTACAGCTGACCATGGTGCAGCAGCAGCTGATGGTGTTACAGCAGCAGCATCTGACCATGGTGCAGCAGCAGCAGCTGACCGTGGTGCAGCAGCAGCTGACCGTGGTATGATAGTATTTCTCACCCTTTTTACCACAGGGTTCGCACTAGAAGCTTTCTTTGGGCCCATGGTGGCTTATTTAGCAGTTAGAAGCACTAAAACACTGGAATAATACAAAATGTTCCGAATGTATGCGTGGTAGTGACCGCTCTGGCTTGTAAACATTGGTACACTAACTGAAGGCAGGTCAGCTGAGGCATGCTCAGGCGGACAGACATGTGGGGACGCATATGGGATGAATGCTGTAGGTCGAGTTTTTCACCGTATGTCGGGGTCAAATTTTTACGCTGAAATGCATCGTAGGTTGATTTTTACGTAGGTTGGGGATATCGTACTGTGTACAGTGGACCCCCAGCATTCGATGGCATCGGTATACGTTAAATCCGGTATTCGATACATTTTAACGCAAAAATTCACGAAACTCGAAACCATTTTCCCCATAAGAAATAATGAAAATAAAATTAATCCGTTTCAGACACCCAAAAATATTAAAATAAAATATTTTTTTCAAATTAAATAAAGATTTACATAATGAAAACAATCAGAAATCAAGTACGTGCATTTAAAATAAATAATCATAACATTACACTTACCTTTACTGAAGACTTCTGGGTGGATGGAAGATGGGAGGAGGTGATAGGAGGAAGGTGTACACTATTGTTTGGAAGGAGAATCTCCTTCCATTAGGACTTTAGGTAGCAAGTCCTTATCTGGGGTTACTTCCCTTCTTTAATGCCACTGGGAACAACTTGAGAGTCACTGGACCCCTGGCGCACAAAATATCTATCCAGAGAGGTCTTTTTCTGGTGTTTCTTTAAGATTTCCCTGAAGTGGGACACAACACTGTCATTGTACATGTTGCAGATACGGCTTGTTTCAGCTTGGTCAAGGTGATACTTTTCAACAAAACTTTGCAACTCATTCCACACATGTCCTTAATCACTGAAGAAGGCACCTCATCCACTCCCTCTTCCTCCTCCTCTGAAGCAAGTTCCTCGGCTGTGGTCTGATGCTGTTCCAGTTGAAGCTCTTGCAGTTTGTCAGTGGTTAGCTCTTCCCTGTGGTCCTCCACCAACTCTTCCACATCCCTGTCACTCACTTTATTTACCAAAGGGCTTGCACTAGCTTTCCTTGGGTCCATGATGACTTATTTAGCAGTTGCAAGCACAAAAAACAATGGATTATTATGAAATGTATTGTATGAACCTGCGGGGTGATGGTCACATGTTGGTAAACAATGGCACACTGAGCATGAATGGCGTAGGAGACTGGCTTTGTGTGCATGGTGATGGGTGGACGAGTACCGGACGGTCGCCGAAACATGAGTTTTTTCACGAAACTCGAGGCCAAATTTTTCAAAAAAAAAAAAAAAAAAAAAAAAAAAAAAAAAAAAAAAAAAAAAAAAAAAAAAAAAAAAAAACTCGCTGAAGGTCGAATTTCGTGAAAGTCGAGGCTGCCGAAACTCAGGGGTCCACTGTATATAATATATATATATATATATATATATATATATATATATATATATATATATATATATATATATATATATATATATATATATATATATATATATATATATATATATATTTTTTTTTTTTTTCAACAAGTCGGCCGTCTCCCACTGAGGCAGGGTGACCCAAAAAAGAAAGAAAATCCCCAAAAAGAAAATACTTTCATCATCATTCAACACTTTCACCACACTCACACATTATCACTGTTTTTGCAGAGGTGCTCAGAATACAACAGTTTAGAAGCATACACATATAAAGATACACAACATATCCATCCAAACTGCCAATATCCCAAACCCCTCCTTTAAAGTGCAGGCATTGTACTTCCCATTTCCAGGACTCAAGTCCGACTATATGAAAATAACTGGTTTCCCTGAATCCCTTCACTAAATATTACCCTGCTCACACTCCAACAGATCGTCAGGTCCCAAGTACCATTCGTCTCCATTCACTCCTATCTAACACGCTCACGCACGCTTGCTGGAAGTCCAAGCCCCTTGCCCACAAAACCTCCTTTACCCCCTCTCTCCAACCCTTTCGAGGACGACCCCCTACCCCGCCTTCCTTCCCCTATAGATTTATATGCTTTCCATGTCATTCTACTTTGATCCATTCTCTCTAAATGACCAAACCACCTCAACAACCCCACTTCTGCCCTCTAATACTTTTATTAACTCCACACTTTTTCCTAATTTCCACACTCCGAATTTTCTGCATAATATTTACACCACACATTGCCCTTAAACAGGACATCTCCACTGCCTCCAACTGTCTCCTCGCTGCTGCATTTACCACCCAAGCTTCACATCCATATAAGTGTTGGTACTACTATACTTTCATACATTCCCTTCTTTGCCTCCATAGATAATGTTTTTTGACTCCACATATACCTCAATGCACCACTCACCTTTTTTCCCTCATCAATTCTATGATTAACCTCATCCTTCACAAATCCATCCGCCGACACGTCAACTCCCAAGTATCTGAAAACATTCACTTCTTCCATACTCCTCCTCCCCAATTTGATATCCAATTTTTCTTTATCTAAATCATTTGATACCCTCATCACCTTACTCTTTTCTATGTTCACTTTCAACTTTCTACCTTTACACACATTCCCAAACTCATCCACTAACCTTTGCAATTTTTCTTTAGAATCTCCCATAAGCACAGTATCATCAGCAAAAAGTAACTGTGTCAATTCCCATTTTGAATTTGATTCCCCAAAATTTAATCCCACCCCTCTCCCGAACACCCTAGCATTTACTTCCTTTACAACCCCATCTATAAATATATTAAACAACCATGGTGAAAAAATTTTGGAGTGAGTTAAACAAGTTAAGAAAGCCTAGGGAAAGTATGGATTTGTCAGTTAAAAACAGAGTAGGGGAGTTAGTAGATGGGGAGATGGAGGTATTAGGTTAGGTTAGGTTAGGTTAGGTTAGGTTAAGGTGGCCCGGTGGCCTGGTGGCTAAAGCTCCCGCTTCACACACGGAGGGCCCGGGTTCGATTCCCGGTGGGTGGAAACATTTCGACACGTTTCCTTACACCTGTTGTCCTGTTCACCTAGCAGCAAATAGGTACCTGGGTGTTAGTCGACTGGTGTGGGTCGCATCCTGTGGGACAAGATTAAGGACCCCAATGGAAATAAGTTAGACAGTCCTCGATGACGCACTGACTTTCTTGGGTTATCCTGGGTGGCTAACCCTCCGGGGTTAAAAATCCAAACGAAATCTTATCTTATCTTAGGTAGATGGCGAGAATATTTTGAGGAACTTTTAAATGTTAAGGAAGAAAGAGAGGCAGTAATTTCATGCACTGGTCAGGGAGGTATACCATCTTTTAGGAGTGAAGAAGAGCAGAATATAAGTGTGGGGGAGGTACGTGAGGCATTACGTAGAATGAAAGGGGGTAAAGCAGTTGGAACTGATGGGATCATGACAGAAATGTTAAAAGCAGGGGGGGATATAGTGTTGGAGTGGTTGGTACTTTTGTTTAATAAATGTATGAAAGAGGGGAAGGTACCTAGGGATTGGCAGAGAGCATGTATAGTCCCTTTATATAAAGGGAAAGGGGACAAAGGAGACTGTAAAAATTATAGAGGAATAAGTTTACTGAGTATACCAGGAAAAGTGTACAGTAGGGTTATAACTGAAAGAATTAGAGGTAAGACAGAATGTAGGATTGCAGATGAGCAAGGAGGTTTCAGAGTGGGTAGGGGATGTGTAGATCAAGTGTTTACATTGAAGCATATATGTGAACAGTATTTAGATAAAGGTAGGGAAGTTTTTATTGCATTTATGGATTTAGAAAAGGCATATGATAGAGTGGATAGAGGAGCAATGTGGCAGATGTTGCAAGTATATGGAACAGGTGGTAAGTTATTAAATGCTGTAAAGAGTTTTTATGAGGATAGTGAGGCTCAGGTTAGGGTGTGTAGAAGAGAGGGAGACTACTTCCCGGTAAAAGTAGGTCTTAGACAGGGATATGTAATGTCACCATGGTTGTTTAATAAATATATATATATAAATATAAATAAATAAATATATACAGGAAGGCCCCGCTTTACGGCGTTTCACTTTACGGCGTTCCGCTAATACGGACATTTCAAATTATGACCAAAACTCACTATACGGCTCCCCCCACCTGACTTTCTAATACAGTCACCGTGCCCCACCCTGTTTGTTTACATTCTCCATGAGCTCAGTAAGCACTAAGTCTCTCCATTTTGTCTGGAAACTCCAAAATTTCAAATGTTTTTAAAAGTTATTTCATATTTTATATATACTCTGATAATTATACTTATGTATACCTGTACCTAAATAAACTTACATACATCGAGTCATTTAAATGTCGTATATTACGTTAATATACACATTTTCATTAATCCATCCATGATATTTTTTTCAAAATTATATAATAAACACGATGCATAACATATAAATAAGATAAATACACCCCACAGTAGAATAAATAAACATAAATGTGAGATGTGAGCAGACGACTTCCACAAGTGACGCCATAATAACAATAGTCACCGAGTCTCATTAAATGTCGTATATTACGGTAATATACACATTTTCATTAATCCATCCATGATATTTTTTTCAAAATTATATAATAAACACGATGCATAACATATAAATAAGATAAATACACCCCACAGTAGAATAAATAAACATAAATGTGAGATGTGAGCAGACGACTTCCACAAGTGACGCCATAATAACAATAGTCACCGAGTCTCATTAAATGTCGTATATTACGGTAATATACACATTTTCATTAATCCATCCATGATATTTTTTTCAAAATTATATAATAAACACGATGCATAACATATAAATAAGATAAATACACCCCACAGTAGAATAAATAAACATAAATGTGAGATGTGAGCAGACGACTTCCACAAGTGACGCCATAATAACAATAGTCACCGAGTCTCATTAAATGTCGTATATTACGGTAATATACACATTTTCATTAATCCATCCATGATATTTTTTTCAAAATTATATAATAAACACGATACATAACATAAAAAGATGATAAATACACCCCACAATAGAATAAATAAACATAAATATAAGATGTGGGAGCCTGGTTTGTTTACATAACTCTGCGCCTGTTACCTCTCATGTACTCATTCTTTCTCTCTCTCATTTATTCGTTTTATCTCATTTACTTACTCCTGACCCTACATTAAGACTACAAATATTTTAAGGTAAGTAATGAGTGAACTGTATATACATTTTATCGCTCTGGGATGCTTAAATATCATAGAATAGTATGTGTGGGTGGGGTGGCCTGGTAAGGTAGCCTGGCTGATTACCATACATACCACACTTGATTTCTTACAATAAATACTACTTGTCTCACCCTAGATTAAGACTATAAATATTTTAAGGTAAGTAATGAGTGCACTATGTGTGTATTGTACTTTTTTATTGTTTTTTGATGCCTGGTTCTATTGCTAACATAATATATGTTAGTGTAAACTTGTTATCTAGTGTTTGTATGCATTTGTAAGTGGAAAAAAAGGGTGTTCCACTTTACAGCGGTTTCCGCTTTACGGCGGTAGCCTGGAACCTAACCCGCCGTATAAGTGGGGCCTTCCTGTACATATATATATATATATATATATACATATATACATATATATATACATATATATATATATATATATATATGGATATCAAATTGGGGAGGAGGAATATGGAAGAAGTGAATGTTTTCAGATACTTGGGAGTTGACGTGTCGGCGGATGGATTTGTGAAGGATGAGGTTAATAATAGAATTGATGAGGGAAAAAAGGTGAGTGGTGCATTGAGGTATATGTGGAGTCAAAAAACATTATCTATGGAGGCAAAGAAGGGAATGTATGAAAGTATAGTAGTACCAACACTCTTATATGGATGTGAAGCTTGGGTGGTAAATGCAGCAGCGAGGAGACGGTTGGAGGCAGTGGAGATGTCCTGTCTAAGGGCAATGTGTGGTGCAAATATTATGCAGAAAATTCAGAGTGTGGAAATTAGGAGAAGGTGTGGAGTTAATAAAAGCATTAGTCAGAGGGCAGAAGAGGGGTTGTTGAGGTGGTTTGGTCATTTAGAGAGAATGGATCAAAGTAGAATGACATGGAAAGCATATAAATCTAAAGGGGAAGGAAGGAGGGGTAGGGGTCGTCCTCGAAAGGGTTGGAAAGAGGGGGTAAAGGAGGTTTTGTGGGCGAGGGGCTTGGACTTCCAGCAAGCGTGCATGAGCGTGTTAGATAGGAGTGAATGGAGACGAATGATACTTGGGACCTGACGATCTGTTGGAGTGTGAGCAGGGTAATATTTAGTGAAGGGATTCAGGGAAACCGGTTATTTTCATATAGTCGGACTTGAGTCCTGAAAATGGGAATTACAATGCCTGCACTTTAAAGGAGGGGTTTGGGATATTGGCAGTTTGGAGGGATATGTTGTGTATCTTTATGCATATATGCTTCTAAACTGTTGTATTCTGAGCACCTCTGCAAAAACTGATAATGTGTGAGTGTGGTGAAAGTGTTGAATGATGATGAAAGTATTTTCTTTTGGGGGATTTTCTTTCTTTTTTGGGTCACCCTGCCTCGGTGGGAGACGGCCGACTTGTTGAGAAAAAAAAAAATATACATACATACATACATACATACATACATACATACACACATACACACACACATACATACACACACACACACATACATACATTGGACCCTCCCTTTTCGTTGGGCTCTGTTTTCACTCATATCAATTATGGCCGATTTTTTCTGTAAAAATATTGGCTCAGTTTTCGTTGCTCTCCTCAATCTCTTCGGTGGTACGGTACAGGTCTGAGTGCGCCGCTCACATAACCTACCACAAACGCATCCTGAGGCAGTGTTGCTTTCTTTATGGTTGAGTGAACATTACCCTGTAAGTTGATACAAATTATTTCATAATAATTCATTGTTTCTTGCACTTGTTTATTCTGTGTGACTGCTAAATAACCCACCATGAGCCCAAACGAACCTGCTAGTGCCAGTCCTTTGGTAAAGAAGGTAAGAATCACGATAGAATTAAAGAAAGTGTAGAAAAATACAAAAGTGGTGGTGGTAGTGATGGTGGTAGTGGTTGTGATGGTGGTAGTGATGGTAGAGGATGGTAGTGATGGTGGTAGTGATGGTGGTAGAGGGTGGTAGTGATGGTGGTAGAGGGTGGTAGTGATGGTGGTAGTGATGGTGGTAGTGACATGATATCTGAAGTCCTTATGAAAGGAGATTCCCTTTCCAAACAATAACCTCACTTCCCTCTCCCCTCCTCCTTGTCTATCATACACCACGAGTCTTCAGTAAAGGTAAGCATCATGTTGTTGTTTTATACTTGATTTCTCATTCTTGTCTGTATGAAAATCTATATTTAATGTATAAAAAAATATTTTGTGTTAATACTTCTGGGTTGCTGGAATGGATTAATTAAATTTACATTATTTCTTATGGGGTAAATGGTTTCGGTTTTAGTCGATTTCACATTTCGTCAGACTCTTTGGAACGAATTAACAATAAAAAGTGAGGGTCCACTGTACATATACATATATATACATACACCCTCTCCTCACTTTGCAACATGCTCGTTTACCGACACCTCAGACTTATGACGGGCTCTCTGACCAGTATTCATGCCCAAATAATGCATATTAGAGCTGATTTCCTCTCTTCTCTATTTCAATATACACAGCACTGAGCCTTGGTGATAAAATTATTCACATTAATGCATATCTTTCTTCTTCTTTCAACAAACCGGCTGTATCCCACAGAAGTAGGGTGGCCCAAAAAGCAAAACAAAAGTGTATCTTTTCAACTTCAGTAATGTATACAGGAAAAGGGGTTACTAGCCCCTTGCTCCCGGCATTTTAGTTGCCTCTTATGACACGCATGGCTTACGGAGGAAGAATTCTGTTCCACTGCCCCATGGAGAATTAATAGATATATAAACACTAATTATGAAAAAAAGCTGTGTTTAATCATCTTAGCTGAAAAACAGAGGAACTTCAAGCTTTTGGAGACTTGCCTTTTTTTTCCACTTATTGATGGCAACGAAGGAGTCTCTGTCTGTGGTGGAGAAGGCAAGGACGCAGGCCTGGGCACCGCGGTAATAGGCTTTAGTGATGGCATCAAATTCCTCCTGACCCGCTGTGTCCCATAACATAAGTCGCACCTCTTCCTCCTCCACCCTGCAATTATGATTTGTAATTACACTACCTTTTAGAAATTACACTAGTACATAAGACAGGAGGAACATTGCAGTAGGCCTATTGACTCATACTGGGCAGGTCCTTTGCAAATTCAACCCACTGACAGAATATTTGCCCAACCCATTTTCAATGCTACTCAAGCAATAAGTTTTGATAAATCTACTTACTCATGTGCAAATCCCACTCAAATCCAACCCCTCTCACTCATGTATTTATCCAGCCTAAATTTGAAACTATCCAAGGTTTTAGCTTCAATATTATTATTATTATTATTATAATCAAGGGGAAGCGCTAAACCCGTAGGATTATACAGCGCCTGGGGGGGGGGGAATGTGGAAGGCATTCAGGCTTAATTTGGGGAACTGGAGCACAGATCCAATTCCCTAAATCAAGAGCCCCTTATCAACATCAAAGAACCTTCCCTGAGGGGTTAGCTTCAATAACCCTACTAGGCAGACTGTTCCACTCATCAACTACCCTATTTCCAAACCAGCACTTTCCTAATTCCTTTCTAAATCTAAACTTATCTAATTTGAATCCATTATTGTAGGTTCTCTCTTTGAGGGGTATCCTCAAGACCTTATTTATATCCCCTTTATTAATACCCATCTTCCACTTGTACACTTCTATCATGTCTTCCCTCATTCTTTGTCTTACAAGTGAACGTAATTTAAGGGACTTAAATTTTTTTTTTTTATACGAAAGATTTCTAATGCTATGTATTAATTTTGTCATTCTTTGCTGAATGTTTTCTAATGAATTTATATCCATTCTGCAATATGGAGACCAGAACTGAGCTGTGTAATCTAGGTGAAGCATTACTAATGATGTATAAAACTGTAGTATAACTGCTGGACTTCTAGTGCTTACACTTCTTGATACAAATCCCAGTAATCTGTTTGCCTCATTATGTATGCTTAGGCACTGCCGTCTTGGTTTAAGGTTGCTGCGTACCATAACTCCCAAGTCCTTTTTGCATTCTGTATGGCTAAGTTCTGCATTATTTAGTTTATAAGTGTTTGGGTTATGAACACTACTGAGCTTCAGAGCTTTGCATTTATCTACATCTGCCATTTTTTCTGACCGCAAACAGTTTGTCTAAATTCTCCTGAAGTTCCATGACATCTATTCAATTCAATTCAATTCAAGTTTATTCTCTATACGGGTTACAATGTGGGGTTTACAGGTTTTGGGTATTGTGTGGTTTACATGTTATAAAATACTAATTACAGAGGGGGCCACTAGGACACCTAGCATGGCTAGGCATTTCGAGCAGACTTAGATTAAATCTTAACATTAAATCCTTACAGATTATGGTATTAAGGCTAAGCGACTACATCATAATTTGAGAGTTTAGCAATGTGAATGCTTTTGTTTTGGCACAATACAAGGTGTCTATATTGGAGTATCATAGGCAAACTTATGACTAGTTAGGATTTATTATTTTAAGATTAGTATTTCTGGGTTTATAGTCAGTGGGTGAATGAGTGTAATTGTGAACCACCAGATGGTTATCATGTAGTTAGTTGTCGGGGTGGATCAGGGAGATAAGATGTTTTCTAACTGTAGTTTTGAAAGTGATGAATGTGTCTGCAGTTCTAGAGTTTTCAGGTAGGGTGTTCCAGATTTTAGGTCCTTTGAAATACATTGAATTTTTGTAAAGGTTTAGTCGAACACAGGGAATGTCATAGAGATGTTTGTGTCTGGTGTTATGCCTGTGGATCCTGTCACAACTATCAAGAAAGCATTTTAGGTCAAGGTTAATATTGGAATTTAAGGTCCTGTAGATATAGATTGCACAGTAGTAAGTGTGGATGTTCTGAACAGGGAGTAAGTTTAGATCTATGAAGAGTGGGGGGGGTGTGTTGCCAGGGATGGGATTTAGTGATTATTCTTACTGCGGCTTTTTGTTGGGTTATTATTGGCTTAAGGTGTGTTGCTGCAGTTGAACCCCAAGCACAGATAGCATAGGTGAGGTATGGATATATAAGTGAATGGTATAGTGTGAGAAGGGCAGTTTGTGGTACGTATTATCGTATCTTGGAGAGGATCCCCACCATTTTGGATACTCTTTTTGTTGTGTTGGATATGGGTGCTGAAATTTAGGTTGTTGTCGAGGTATAGGCCAAGGAATTTGCCCTCATGTCTGGCAATTACAGTGTTGTCGACCTTAATGTTAAGCTGCGCAACACCTGCTCTGTTACCAAACATAATATGGTAGGTTTTGCCAGTGTTAAGTGTAAGTTTATTGGCTGTCATCCAAGTCGATATTTTGAGCAGCTCCTCGTTAACAATGGTGTTGAGGGTGGCAAGATTAGGGTGGGAGATGACATAAGTCGTGTCGTCAGCAAAGAGAATGGGTTTCAGGTGTTGGGATATGTCTGGAAGATCATTGATGTAAATGAGGAAGAGCAGGGGTCCAAGGACACTTCCCTGCGGAACTCCAGTATCAAGTGGCTGTATTGATGAGGCTGTGTCTTTAATGGTGACATACTGATACCTATTAGAAAGGTAGGATTTAAAATATGCAAGTGCATGGCCTCTTATACCATAGTGGTCAAGTTTGTGGAGTCGGATGCCATGGTCTACTGTGTCAAACGCTTTTCTTAGGTCAATAAAAATTCCTAGCGGATATTCCTTATTTTCCAATGCTGTGTAAAGCAGGTCTAGCATTTTTATAATTGCATCATTAGTGCTTTTATTTTTCCTGAATCCAAATTGGCAGGGGTTGAATATGTTTTGTGACGTTATAAATGAATATAGTCTCCTGTGCACGAGTTTCTCGAAGATTTTGGATAGCAATGGTAAGTTTGATATTGGCTTATAGTTGTTTACGTCTGTAGGGTCACCACCTTTATGTATCGGTGTAACCCTTGCTGTCTTGAACAGTGTCGGGAAAGTGCTAGTTTCTAGTGACTTGTTAAAAAGTAATGTAATAGCATGCGAAAGGACATGGGCCGCTCGCTTGTACAATAATGGTGGGATGTGAGACGATTCCCCCCCCCCAAGTTATTTTTACCTGGAGTTTACCTGGAGAGAGTTCCGGGGGTCAACGCCCCCGCGGCCCGGTCTGTGACCAGGCCTCCTGGTGGATCAGAGCCTGATCAACCAGGCTGTTACTGCTGGCTGCACGCAAACCAACATATGAGCCACAGCCCGGCTGGTCAGGAACCGACTTTAGGTGCTTGTCCAGTGCCAGCTTGAAGACTGCCAGGGGTCTGTTGGTAATCCCCCTTATGTATGCTGGGAGGCAGTTGAACAGTCTCGGGCCCCAGACACTTATTGTATGGTCTCTTAACGTGCTAGTGACACCCCTGCTTTTCATTGGGGGGATGTTGCATCGTCTGCCAAGTCTTTTGCTTTCGTAGTGAGTGATTTTCGTGTGCAAGTTCGGTACTAGTCCCTCTAGGATTTTCCAGGTGTATATAATCATGTATCTCTCCCGCCTGCGTTCCAGGGAATACAGTTTTAGGAACCTCAAGCGCTCCCAGTAATTGAGGTGTTTTATCCCCGTTATGCACGCCGTGAAGGTTCTCTGTACATTTTCTAGGTCAGCAATTTCACCTGCCTTGAAAGGTGCTGTTAGTGTGCAGCAATATTCCAGCCTAGATAGAACAAGTGACCTGAAGAGTGTCATCATGGGCTTGGCCTCCCTAGTTTTGAAGGTTCTCATTATCCATCCTGTCATTTTTCTAGCAGATGCGATTGATACAATGTTATGGTCCTTGAAGGTGAGATCCTCCAACATGATCACTCCCAGGTCTTTGACGTTGGTGTTTCGCTCTATTTTGTGGCCAGAATTTGTTTTGTACTCTGATGAAGATTTAATTTCCTCGTGTTTACCATATCTGAGTAGTAATAGAAATTTCTCATCGTTGAACTTCATATTGTTTTCTGCAGCCCACTGAAAGATTCGGTTGATGTCCGCCTGGAGCCTTGCAGTGTCTGCAATGGAGGACACTGTCATGCAGATTCGGGTGTCATCTGCAAAGGAAGACACGGTGACTTTATGATCGCGGTGACTTCCGTGGGCTCAGTTGGTACAAGATAGAAGGAATTTGAGAAATTCCCATCTAGGTAGTCCCTGGCACGGGCATTGGTACGTGGGATTTTACTGGCGAGATTAGATCTTATGTTTGAGAAGAAGTCATTTATCTTGTTAGCTGTATCAGTGGGATGCAGTGGTGTTTCATGAGGTTTAGTTAGAACAATATTCTTGTTTTTTTTTCAGTTTGTGGGTCCCCAGAATCTGGGAAAGTGTTTTCCAGGTCTTTTTTATATCTCCTCTTGTGTCAGTGAATTTGCTGGAGTAGTACAGTTGTTTGGCTTTCTTTATTAATTTGGTGAGAACTGTTGAATATTGTTTAAGAATATCTTTGTGTATTAAGCCCTGTCTATATTGCTTTTCATATTGGTGTTTCTTATCAATGGATTTCAGAATGCTGCTGGTTAGCCATGGGCAACCAAGCCGTTTATTCATGATCTGTTTCGTTTTTATAGGACAATGTTGTATAGTCTAAGTACGTATTTTGTTAAGAAAAATGTCTGTCCAATCGTCAATACTAATGTTTGTTAAGAGGAAGGTTGGGTAGTGGTCAATAGTGCTGTCTGTGATTATCCCTGATTTAAGGGGGCTAGTATATTGGCCCATATTTGGTCTATTATGGTTGCACTTGTCTCAGTCAGCCTGGTTGGTTTAGTTATTGTTGGTATGAGAAGAGTGTTGTTCATATTGTTGATGAAAGCAGTTACAGTCTGATCATCAGGTAGGCCAAGGTTGATATTGAAGTCTCCAGCTAAGAGAAGGTGGTGCTTGTTCATTTGTCTGTTTGTTATTAGTGACTTTAGATTCTCACTGAAGTTTGGGATGTCTGACTGACTCAATTATCCTGCCTATCTTTGTGTCATCAGCAAATTTGCTCATCATCATCTTTCAACAAACTGGCCATATCTCACTAAGGCAGGGTGGCCCCCCCCCCCAAAAAAAAAATGAAAGTCTCTCCTTTTAAATTTAGTAATATAAACAGGAGAAGGGGTTACTAGCTCTTTGTTCCTGGCATTTTAGTCGCCTCTTATGACACGCATGGCTTATGGAGGAAGAATTTTGTTCCACTTCCCCATGGAGATAAGAAATAAACAAGAACTAGTAAGAAAATAGAAGAAAACCCAGAGGGGTGTGTATATATGCTTGTACATGTAGTGCGACCCAAGTGTAAGTAAAAACGTACCTGACATCTTGCATGTCTATGAGACAATAAAAAGACACCAGCAGTCCTACCATCTTGTAAAACAATTACAGGCTTCCGTTTTACACTCAGTTGGCAGGACAGTACCTCCCTGGGCGGTTGCTGTCTACCAACCTACTACCTAGATTTAGCTTTTCTTATCCCCTTTTTAACCACCTTAATGTGAATATACTGATACACCTATAAATTCCTTTCTCCTACCCTGAAAGATGTTCGAGCCTATTATTCATAAATTTCGGGTCATTTCTATTCGATCTTATTTCTTCATACAGAATAAATGTTCTTTGGGCAGCATGTAGTGTTTAGAAAGCTGACATATTGATAGCTCTCTTCATTACCCCAGTCCACAGGTGATAGGCATTCTCTAAGCCCATTGTAATCTAAGCAAAAATCTGGGACTGTTACTGAGCTATCCTTACTATTATATTCCCATTCAATGCTAAAGGTAACTGATTTGTAGTTGTTTGTGCCAAGGTCTTCTGTAATTTCTAAATTAACAAGGGTTTCCTTGTTTGCCAGAATTAAGTCAAGCAGGTTATTTTCCCTTGTAGGTTCTGTAACAAACTGCTTTGAAAAACAATTTGAACTACCTTTAAGAAGTCGTTAGACATTAAGTTCCTGGTCAAGGAATTCCAATCAATCTGACTAAAGTTAAAGTCCCCTAGAATTACTACATTATCGTGCCTTGTGGCCCTAACAATTTCTTCCCAAAGTAGTCTCCCTTGGTCCCTATCCATGTTTGGGGGGACAGTATATCACGCCTAAAATAAACTTTACATGTGTTATTTCAGACTTCATACCCATTTTTATGCAACAATTCAAGTGATCTTGGATATACAGGGCCACCCCACCCCCCTTCTGATACTTTTGTTTACTTGGAACAATTTAAAACCTGGAATGTGGCATTCAGCAGGCATGTCCCAATTTTTCATATTAAACCATGTTTCAGTTATGACAAATACAACAATGTTACCTGCACTTGCAACTAATCTCAACTCATCTATCTTATGTCTAGCACTATGCCTATTAGTATAATATAAATTTAGAAACCCTCCCTTCTCTTTTAACTTCCTGCTCATTTCTTTTCCTCCTAGAGGGACTAGTACCGAACTTGCACACGAAAATCACCCACTACGAAAGCAAAAGACTTGGCAGACGATGCACCATCCCCCCAATGAAAAGCAGGGGTGTCACTAGCACGTTAAGAGACCATACAATAAGTGTCAGGGGCCCGAGACTGTTCAACTGCCTCCCAGCACACATAAGGGGGATTACCAACAGACCCCTGGCAGTCTTCAAGCTGGCACTGGACAAGCACCTAAAGTCAGTTCCGGATCAGCCGGGCTGTGGCTCGTATGTTGGTTTGCGTGCAGCCAGCAGCAACAGCCTGGTTGATCAGGCTCTGATCCACCAGGAGGCCTGGTCTCAGACCGGGCCGCGGGGGCGTTGACCCCCGGAACTCTCTCCAGGTAAACTCCAGTATTCCTATTACTGTCCTTATCACCTAGTGTGACTGGCTTTCCAGTATTCACCAATAATTCTACCTCATTCTGCCTATAACTGATTTCCCTAAAACTAAAACTATCTCTACCCTGAGAATTCACTGCTATCCCACAAACATCCATACCACTATTTCTAGTTTAAAGCCCTAACAGCTCCCTCCACTGCATTAGCCAGTGCCCCCCCACCCCAAGCCTTTGTAAGTGAACCCTGTCCCTGGCATACATGTCATTTCGGCCGTAGAAAAGGTCCCAGTTGTTTATGAAAGTTTCTGCATTTTCCTTACAATGTCTGTCCAGCCAGCAATTGACAACAGTTGCCCTGGACAACCATTCATTCCCAACTCCTCACCTTGGCAAAATGTCACATATCACAGGGCTCCCACCCTTCTTCCCAATTATCTCTATTGCTGTCCTATACCTGCTAATCAGGTCCTCTCTCCTACATCGAATCAGGTCATCACTCCAATGTTAAATTACCTATTGGAGTGGAGGCTGAGCTTTATCTCTTGTCTCTTAACTTCCAAATGATGGACTTATAATAGCCCTCTTATTTATTCTGTGAACCTCTTCATAATGTGTGTACCTCAGTTCACTAACCAACTTTAGTATATCCTCACCATAGCGAACCTCAAGTGGAGGGGATCACCAGAGCAAACCTCAAGTGGAGGGGTTCCTGTGTTAGCCACTCCAGATAACCCAAGAAAGTCAGTGCATCATCGAGGATTGTCTGTCTTATTTCCATTGGGGTCCTCAGTCTTGTCCCCCAAGATGCGACCCATGCCAGTCGACTATCTACCCCGCCAGGAATCGAACCCGGGCCCTCCGTATGTGAAGTGAGGGCTTTGCCAGAGAGGCCATGGGGTCACTTGTGAACCTCAGTGGAGGGGATCACCATAGTGAACCTCGGTGGAGGGGATCACCATAGTGAACCTCGGTGGAGGGGATCACCATAGTGAACCTCGGTGGAGGGGATCACCATAGTGAACCTCGGTGGAGGGGATCACCATAGTGAACCTCCGTGGAGGGGATCACCATAGTGAACCTCGGTGGAGGGGATCACCATAGTGAACCTCGGTGGAGGGGATCACCATAGTGAACCTCGGTGGAGGGGATCACCATAGTGAACCTCAGTGGAGGGGATCACCATAGTGAACCTCAGTGGGGAGGAGAGATCACTATAGTAAACAATATGTAATATACCACCAGTGCTTCATGGCTCCAAAATTAAGAAGAATAAGAGTGTTCTGAATAACAGTGTCTCGCAATTAGTAAATGGAGGAACCTTCACCACTCCTTGCACTTCATGTCCAACAAAGGTTTAGTGCTTCACATACATGTAATAATCTGAAATATAGTGATCTGTTTTAATGTAGATTAATCAGGAGGTTGGCTGTGCTTCCCTATCCACACACCTACCCTAGTAGCTACTCTTTCAGACACAGTGCCCATTATAACTTGCCACTGATGCCCTGTAACACTTGTCACTGCCTCGTCCATACCATTTAAATTTATTACATCAATATGCAAAAGGAAACAGCGAGATGAGCACACTACTATCATTAACTACTGTTGCTAACTATCCCTGTGGATTTTAATACTACTACCACCACCACCACTACTACTACTACTACAATACTAGTACTCCCTCCTCCCGTTCTACCACTCCTGCCCCCTTCTCATACATTTTGGCTCTATCGTGCTTCTTAATGTCATTACCACACCCCCGGCCTAACCGGCAGAAGCTTTTACTTTTCCCTACACCTGCAAACAAGAACACCATGTTTGCCAAAGAACTCCACCTTTGACTGCAATGGAATTGTAAAATACGTCTCTGTTGCCTCCATACAAGTTCACACCACAACAAGTTCAAAATTTTGTGAAGCAATTCATTGACGACTTCGGCAAACGAAACATTTAGAAAATTTAAGAACGGGTCATTTGAATTTTCACAGTAAACTGAACTTCACCAGCCATCAAGTGCTCTGCTGCTGGCAGTTTCAATGACTGAAAACACCTTTCTCTGATGCTATTCTTCACCTATCTTCTTCTTCTATTGGGTTTCAGGGCCACTGACAGCATACGCCGTATTCTTCACCTATTTACACTCCCTTCCTCTCTCCGTACCCGAGAGTGATATACCAAATGTACTTCTCTGGCTAGTTAATAGTCCAAGTCGGACTGAATCGTTGCCATAAATTTGTTTCCTATGTGTGGGTTATTTATGTACCGAGATGAACACACTTGTAAATATATTTTATTATTTATACCGTTGGAGTAAAATGCCCTTCTCACACTATACCACTCACTTATTTATCCATACCTCACCTATGCTATTTGTGCTTGGGGATCAACTGCAGCAACACACCTAAAGCCAATAATAACCCAACAAAAAGCTGCAGTAAGAATAATCACTAAATCCCATCCCTGGCAACACACCCCCCCCACTCTTCATAGATCTAAACTTACTCCCTGTTCAGTACATCCACACTTACTACTGTGCAATCTACATCTACAGGACCTTAAACTCCAATATCAACCTTGACCTAAAATACTTTCTTGATAGTTGTGACAGAACCCACAGGCATAACACCAGACACAAACATCTCTACGACATTCCCCATGTCCGACTAAACCTTTACAAAAATTCAATGTATGTCAAAGGCCCTAAAATCTGGAACACCCTACCTGAGAACTCTAGAACTGCAGACACATTCATCACCTTCAAAACTACCATTAGAAAACATCTTATCTCCCTGATAAACCCCATCAACTAACTACACGAATACCACCTGGTGGTTCACACTTACACTCACTCACCCATTTGACCATAAACAGAAATATTAATCTCAATCTTAAAATAATGAATCCTATGATACTCCAATACTGAAACTATGTACTGTGCCAAAACAAAAGCATTCACAGTGCTAAACTCACAAACTAGTATTTAGTCACTTAGCCATAATACCAACTTACCTCATAATTTGTAATATTTTAAAATAAAGAATTAAACTAAGTCTGCCCGAAATGCCTAGCCATGCTAGGCGTTCTAGTGGTACACTCTGTAATCATTATTTAACTACATGTAAACCACACAACAACCAAATTCTGTAAATTCAACATTGTAATCTTTATAGAGAATAAACTTTGAATTGAACTGAATTGAAAGATAGATCTAAAGAAAAACTTCTTAAGGGAGATAATCGATGGAAAAGAGAAAGTAGCAGCAGTATTGGTGAAAAGCACGCTAAAGAAATTTAAATGTACATATTTAAATTTTAGTGATAAATTCTAAAGTAAAGTTGAGAAGCTCATAATAGTTAATGTATACATCCTACAATTCCCCGGCGATGAGACTTTGAGCTAAGAAATTGGATCTATTGTCCCTTGGACTGGACCTGATTGCCTCCCATTCTTCCCAGGCATTGTATGATCACCAACGGGTTTAGTGCTCCTCCCATGAATATAAAGTTATCAGATCGTATAAATGTGATTGTGAAAAAATGTATGCTACACTAGCAAAATATAAAATAACTGTTAAATATATGGACGGAGAAATGTTTTAAAAATGTTGCTGAAAAATGCTATTTAAAATATTATTTACAATACATAGTAGGCCAAAGTTGGAATATGCAGAAGTCGTGTGGTTCACACCCAGTGGTACAGCCAGGGGGCTGGGGGAAGGAAATGGGCTAAAGAAAGCTGAAGCATCCACAGCCAAATACATTTTTTTTCAATGGCAAATTATCACTGCATTATATATGACCAATGACCACAAAAGGACTATAGTTTAATCAATTTTACATACTGGAAATTATGTTTTTAAAGACTATTTCTTTGATTTTTCAGATGGATGGAACACCAAGCGCCTAGTTGCTCCTGTAGCTATAAAAGGGAATATCTATCTCCCATACACACAAAACTCACTTTATCTGCCTCTCGAGGAAGTCGACACCGATGGTCTTCTTGTAGTCCTTAGTGAAGGAACCCTTGCAGTATCTCTGTATCATAGATGACTTGCCTACCGCACCGTTCCCGACGATCACCACCTGTAATACAAGTGTTCACCTTTGTATCATCAGTAACATGAAGTTCTTCTCTAACACCCGTAACAACACTCAGGTGTAACAACACAATGTTGACATTTTGTTGCTGTGGGGATAGAGGTGGGTTGACTGGAGTGGAGGTAGAAGTGGGTTGACCGGAGTGAGGGTAGAGGTGGGTTGACTGGAGTCTGGTACTGGATAGAGGTAACATGTACGTGTATTTTTCTGCAAAATTGGATACATCAGCAGTGTGCTGCTACCCTATTCTATATAATAGTTAAGAATGGAACAATAACTAGCCATCTTCATACCAGACATAGACAGAGATATACATCACAGCACCGTATCATCCTTTGCGGATGATACTAGGATCTGCATGAGGCTGTCATCTGCTGAGGACGCGGTTAACCTCCAAGAAGATATAAACAAAATTTTCCAGTGGGCAACGGTAAACAATATGATGTTCAATGAGGACAAATTCCAACTACTCCGTTACGGAAAACTGGAGGAGATAATAACTAGAACAGAGTATACTACAGACTCTGGCCATACAATAGAGCGGAAACATAATGTAAGGGACCTGGGAGTAGTAATGTCTGAGGATCTCACTTTCAAGGATCACAACAGTGCCACGATCGCACGTGCAAAGAAAATGATAGGATGGATAATGAGAACGTTCAAAACGAGAGATGCCAAGCCAATGATGATCCTTTTCAAATCACTTGTTCTCTCTAGGCTGGAATACTGCTGTACATTAACATCTCCATTCAAAGCAGGTGAAATCGCAGATCTAGAGAGTGTACAGAGATCCTTTACTGCACGTATAAGTTCTGTCAAGCACCTTAACTACTGGGAACGCTTGGAAGCACTTGACTTGTACTCGTTGGAACGCAGGAGGGAGAGATATATCATAACCTACACTTGGAAAATCCTGGAAGGAATGGTCCCAAATCTGCACACAGAAATCACTCCCTACGAAAGTAAAAGACTGGGCAGGCGATGCAAAATGCCCCCAATTAAAATTAGGGGCATCATTGGTACACCATAAGTGTCCGGGGCCCAAGACTGCTCAACAGCCTCCCATCAAGCATTAGGGGAATTGCCAATAAACCCCTGGCTGCCTTCAAGAGAGAGCTGGACAGATACCTAAAGTCAGTGCCGGATCAGCCGGGCTGTGGCTCGTACGTTGGACTGCGTGCGGCCAGCAGTAACAGCCTAGTTGATCAGGCCCTGGTCCATCGGGAGGCCTGGTCGTGGACCGGGCCGCGGGGGCGTTGATCCCCGGAATAACCTCCAGGTATGTTTACCTGTCATATTCCATTACACAGGAGGGGGCTCTTATAAGATGTTGAAATGTGTTGTCCTGAGCTAAAAGATTTTAGTAGTGTAATGAGAATATTATCAATTATTCCAGCAAGGGTTCATCAAGTGTTGGAGTTTCAAAAGCTTCATTCCAGCATAGCTTAAGTTACTATCACTTGGGATTTGCCATCTCTCAGGATAGCCTATTCCATATACAGGAAAATTGAATTTTTTATGAAGACATTAATCCCAGGAAAGATTCTTCCCGTGGCCTGGTATCTAAAGCTCTCGCCTCAGTGTCCGTGGATCGAACCACGGACACTGTGCGAGGCGAGAGCACGGGTGAAAATACTGGGCGTGTTCATTTACACCTGTTGTCCCCGTTCACCTAGCAAGCAAGTAGGTACCTGGGTGCTAGTCGACTGGTGTAGGTCGCATCCTTGGGGGCAAGACTGAAAGCCCCAGTGGAAATAAGACAGTCCTAGATGACGCACTACTTTTGTTGGGTTATTCTGGGTGGTTAACCCTCCGGAGTTAAAAATCCTAACAAAATCTCATCTAGCTTGACTAAGAGTAGCGCGTCCCTCTTAAGATTAGCGCACAGAGGATCAAACATCCCCTGTTATACGCTGAATAACCCACACGGGTTCAGAGTTTCACAAATATATGTGATTTGTCACACACATTTGGTAATTCAGTTATTTTAAGTAAGAATATGGGGATAGAAATGGCAGGCGTGAAGCTAGAGGTGGGGTGGCAGGTATGGGCGGGGGGTAGAGGCGAGATTGAGAGACACTGGTGCAACATTTTAGAATCTTTATCAGTCCTTCCAGGCTGAGGGACTGATTACCTCATTCTCCTCATCTTTCTTCAATTTGTCGGTTTTCTAAATCATTACAACACAGAGGCGAAGTTTGTTGGGGAGCAGGTCTGCAGGTAGGGGTGAAGTGGCAGGTTTGGTGATGGCAAGCGTGGGGGTATAGGTGATGTGGCTGGTAGGGTACCAGGTTGGTCAGTAAGACACATAGGCAACAGGGTACCAGGTGTTTGGGGGATGATGCACCTCAGCAGGATCGCCGAATGCTTGGTGTTCAGTCATCCAAGTCCTACACTGCTCTTGATCCCTTACTCTTCTCATCCAGTCCTGAGACATAAGGAAGGAGCACCGCAGCAGGCCTGCTGGCCTATGCTCCACAGATCTAATATCCACTCATGTACTTGTCTTAACTATTTTTAAAGATACCCAAGGTTTCTGTTCTCGTTTACTATTCTCTTCTACCCCGGTCATGGGTCCCTTGTTCTCCTATCCCGGCCATGTGTCCCTTACTCTTCTACCCCGGCCATGGGTCCCTTACTCTTCTACCCCAGCCATGGGTCCCTTACTCTTCTACCCCGGCCATGGGTCCCTTACTCTTCTACCCCGGCCATGGGTCCCATACTCTTCTACCCCGGCCATGGGAGTGATCATGTCGGAGGATCTCACCTTCAAGGACCATAACATTGTATCAATCGCATCTGCTAGAAAAATGACAGGATGGATAATGAGAACCTTCAAAACTAGGGAGGCCAAGCCCATGATGACACTCTTCAGGTCACTTGTTCTATCTAGGCTGGAATATTGCTGCACACTAACAGCACCTTTCAAGGCAGGTGAAATTGCTGACCTAGAAAATGTACAGAGAACCTTCACGGCGCGCATAACGGAGATAAAACACCTCAATTACTGGGAGCGCTTGAGGTTCCTGAACCTGTATTCCCTGGAACGCAGGCGGGAGAGATACATGATTATATACACCTGGAAAATCCTAGAGGGATTAGTACCGAACTTGCACACGAAAATCACTCACTACGAAAGCAAAAGACTTGGCAGACGATGCAACATCCCCCAAATGAAAAGCACGGGTGTCACTAACACGTTAAGAGACCATACAATAAGTGTCAGGGGCCCGAGACTGTTCAACTGCCTCCCAGCATACATAAGGGGGATTACCAACAGACCCCTGGCAGTCTTCAAGCTGGCACTGGACAAGCACCTAAAGTCGGTTCCTGACTAGCCGGGCTGTGGCTCTTACGTTGGTTTGCGTGCAGCCAGCAGCAACAGCCTGCTTGATCAGGCTCTGATCCACCAGGAGGCCTGGTCACAGACCGGGCCGCGGAGGCGTTGACCCCCGGAACTCTCTCCAGGTAAACTCCAGGTAATGGGTCCCTTACTCTTCTATCCCGGCCATGGGGTCCCTTACTCTTCTATCCCGGCCATGGGGTCCCTTACTCTTCTACCCCGGTCATGGGTCCCTTGGTCCTCTACCCCGGCCCTGGGTCCCTTACTCTTCTACCCCGGCCCCGGGTCCCTTACTCTTTTACCCCGGAGCTGGGTCCCTTACTCTTCTACCCCCGCCCTGGGTCCCTTACTCTTCTATCCCGGCCCTGGGTACTTTACTCTTCTACCCTGGCCCCAGGTCCCTTACTCTTTTACCACGGCCCTGGGTCCATTACTCTTCTACCCCGGCCATGGGTCCCTTACTCTTCTACCCCGGCCCTGGGTCCCTTACTCTTCTATCCCGGCCCTGGGTCCATTACTCTTCTACCCGGCCATGGGTCCCTTACTCTTCTATCCCGGCCCTGGGTACTTTACTCTTATACCCCGGCCCTGGGTCCCTTACTCTTCTACCCAGGCCCTGGGTACTTTACTCTTATACCCCGGCCCTGGGTCCCTTACCCTTCTACCACGGCCATGGGTCCCTTACTCTTCTACCCCGGCCCCGGGTTCCTTACTCTTCTACCTCGGCCCTGGGTCCCTTACTCTTCTACCCCGGCCCTGGGTCCCTTACTCTTCTACCCTGGCCCTGGGTCCCTTATTCTTCTACCCCGGCCCTGGGTCCCTTACTCTTCTACCCCGGCCCTGGGTCCCTTACTCTTCTACCCCAGCCCCAGGTTCCTTACTCTTCTACCTCGGCCCTGGGTCCCTTACTCTTCTACCCAGGCCCTGGGTACTTTACTCTTATACCCCGGCCCTGGGTCCCTTACCCTTCTATCCCGGCCCTGGGTCCCTTACTCTTCTATCCCGGCCCTGGGTCCCTTACTCTTCTATTCCAGCCTTGGGTCCCTTACTCTTCTATATTAGCCCTGGGTCCCTTACTCTTCTATCCCGGCCCTGGGTCCCTTACTCTTCTATCTCAGCCCTGGGTCCCTTACTCTTCTACTCTGGCCCTGGGTCCCTTACTCTTCTACCCCGGCCCTGGGTCCCTTACTCTTCTACCCCGGCCCTGGGTTCCTTACTCTTCTATATTAGCCCTGGGTCCCTTACTCTTCTATCCCGGCCCTGGGTCCCTTACTCTTCTATCTCAGCCCTGGGTCCCTTACTCTTCTACTCTGGCCCTGGGTCCCTTACTCTTCTACCCCGGCCCTGGGTCCCTTACTCTTCTACCCCGGCCACTGGTCCCTTACTCTTTTACCCCGGCCCTGGGTCCCTTACTCTTCTATCTCAGCCCTGGGTCCCTTACTCTTCTACTCTGGCCCTGGGTCCCTTACTCTTCTACCCCGGCCCTGGGTCCCTTACTCTTCTACCCCGGCCCTGGGTTCCTTACTCTTCTACCCCGGACCCGGGTTCCTTACTCTTCTACCCTGGCCCTGGGTCCCTTACTCTTCTACCCCGGCCCTGGGTCCCTTACTCTTCTACCCCGGCCCTGGATCCCTTACTCTTCTACCCGGCCCCGGGTTCCTTACTCTTCTACCTCGGCCCTGGGTCCCTTACTCTTCTACCCCGGCCCTGGGTCCCTCACTCTTCTACCCCGGCCCTGGGTCCCTTACTCTTCTATCCCGGCCCTGGGTCCCTTACTCTTCTATCCCGGCCCGGGGTCCCTTACTCTTCTACCCCGGCCCTGGGTAACTTACTCTTCTACCCCGGCCCCGGGTCCCTTACTCTTCTACCCCGGCCCTGGGTCCCTTACTCTTCTATCTCAACCCTGGGTCCCTTACTCTTCTACCCTGGCCCTGGGTCCCTTACTCTTCTACCCCGGCCCTGGGTCCCTTACTCTTCTACCCCGGCCCCGGGTTCCTTACTCTTCTACCCCGGCCCCGGGTTCCTTACTCTTCTACCCCGGCCCCGGGTTCCTTACTCTTCTACCTCGGCCCTGGGTCCCTTACTCTTCTACCCCGGCCCTGGGATCTTTACTATTCTCCCTCGGCCCTGGGTCCCTTACTCTTCTACCCCGGCCCCGGGTTCCTTACTCTTCTACCTCGGCCCCGGGTTCCTTACTCTTCTACCCCGGCCCCGGGTTCCTTACTCTTCTACCCCGGCCCCGGGTCCCTTACTCTTCTACCCCGGCCCTGGGTCCCTTACTCTTCTACCCTGGCCCTGGGTCCCTTACTCTTCTACCCCGGCCCCGGGTTCCTTACTCTTCTATCCCGGCCCTGGGTCCCTTACTCTTCTACCCCGGCCCCGGGTTCCTTACTCTTCTATCCCGGTCATGGATCCCTTGGTCTTCTACCCCAGCCCTGGGTACCTTACTCTTCTACCCCGGTCATGGATCCCTTGGTCTTCTACCCCAGCCCTGGGTACCTTACTCTTCTACCCCGGTCATGGATCCCTTGGTCTTCTACCCCAGCCCTGGGTACCTTACTCTTCTACCCCGGTCATGGATCCCTTGGTCTTCTACCCCAGCCCTGGGTACCTTACTCTTCTACCCCGGCCATGGGTCCCTTACTCTTCTATCCCGGTCCTGGGTCCCTTACTCTTCTACCCCGGCCCTGAGTCCTTTACTCTTCTACCCCGGCCCTGGGTCCCTTACTCTTCTATCCCGGCCCTGGGTCCCTCACTCTTCTACCCCGGCCCTGGGTCCCTTACTCTTCTACCCCGGCCATGGGTCCCTTACTCTTCTACCCCGGCCCTGGGTCCCTTACTCTTCTATCCCGGCCCTGGGCTCTTTACTCTTCTACCCCGGCCCTGGGTCCCTTACTCTTCTATCCCAGCCCTGGGCTCTTTACTCTTCTACCCCAGCCATGGGTCCCTTACTCTTCTACCCCGGTCCTGGGTTCCTTACTCTTCTACCCCGGCCCTGGGTCCCTTACTCTTCTACCCCGGTCCTGGGTTCCTTACTCTTCTACCCCGGCCCTGGGTCCCTTACTCTTCTACCCCGGCCCTGGGTCCCTTACTCTTCTACCCCGGCCCTGGGTCCCTTACTCTTCTACCCCGGCCCTGGGTTCTTTATTCTTCTACCCCGGCCCCGGGTTCCTTACTCTTCTACCTCGGCCCTGGGTCCCTTACTCTTCTACCCCGGCCCTGGGTTCTTTACTCTTCTACCTCGGCCCTGGGTCCCTTACTCTTCTACCCCGGCCCTGGGTTCTTTACTCTTCTACCCCGGCCCTGGGTCCCTTACTCTACTATCCCGGCCCTGGGTCCCTTACTCTTCTACCCCGGCCCTGGGTCCCTTACTCTTCTACCCCGGCCCCGGGTCCCTTACTCTTCTACCCCGGCCCCGGGTCCCTTACTCTTCTACCCCGGCCCTGGGTCCCTTACTCTTCTACCCCGGCCCCGGGTTCCTTACTCTTCTACCTCGGCCCTGGGTCCCTTACTCTTCTACCCCGGCCCTGGGTTCTTTACTCTTCTACCCCGGCCCCGGGTCCCTTCCCCTTCTACCCCGGCCCCGGGTCCCTTCCCCTTCTACCCCGGCCCTGGGTCCCTTACTCTTCTACCCAGACCCGGGTTCCTTACTCTTCTACCTCGGGCCCGGGTTCCTTACTCTTCTACCTTGGCCCTGGGTCCCTTACTCTTCTATCCCGGCCCTGGGTCCCTTACTCTTCTATCCCGGCCCTGGGTCCCTTACTCTTCTATCCCGGCCCTGGGTCCCTTACTCTTCTATCCCGGCCCTGGGTCCCTTACTCTTCTATCCCGGCCCTGGGTCCCTTACTCTTCCATCCCGGCCCTGGGTCCCTTACTCTTCTATCCCGGCCCTGGGTCCCTTACTCTTCTATCCCGGCCCTGGGTCCCTTACTCTTCTACCCCGGCCCTGGGTCCCTTACTCTTCTATCCCGGCCCTGGGTCCCTTACTCTTCTACCCCGGCCCTGGGTCCCTTACTCTTCTATCCCGGCCCTGGGTCCCTTACTCTTCTATCCCGGCCCTGGGTCCCTTACTCTTCTATCCCGGCCCTGGGTCCCTTACTCTTCTATCCCGGCCCTGGGTCCCTTACTCTTCTATCCCGGCCCTGGGTCCCTTACTCTTCTATCCCGGCCCTGGGTCCCTTACTCTTCCATCGCGGCCCTGGGTCCCTTACTCTTCTATCCCGGCCCTGGGTCCCTTACTCTTCTACCCCGGCATTGGGTCCCTTACTCTTCTATCCCGGCCCTGGGTCCCTTACTCTTCTATCCCGGCCCTGGGCCCCTTACTCTTCTATCCCGGCCCTGGGTCTCTTACTTTTCTATCCTGGCCCTGGGTCCCTTACTCTTCTATCCCGGTCCTGGGTTCCTTACCCTTCTATCTCAGCCCTGGGTCCCTTACTCTTCTATCCCGGCCCTGGGTCCCTTACTCTTCTATCCCGGCCCTGGGTCCCTTACCCTTCTGTCTCAGCCCTGGGTCCCTTACTCTTCTATCCCGGCCCTGGGTCCCTTGCTCTTCTATCCCGGCCCTGGGTCCCTTACTCTTCTATCCCGGCCCTGGGTCCCTTACCCTTCTGTCTCAGCCCTGGGTCCCTTACTCTTCTATCCCGGCCCTGGGTCCCTTACTCTTCTATCCCGGCCCTGGGTCCCTTACTCTTCTATCCCGGCCCTGGGTCCCTTACTCTTCTATCCCGGCCCTGGGTCCCTTACTCTTCTATCCCGGCCCTGGGTCCCTTACTCTTCTATCCCGGCCCTGGGTCCCTTACTCTTCTATCCCGGCCCTGGGTCCCTTACTCTTCTATCCCGGCCCTGGGTCCCTTACTCTTCTATCCCGGCCCTGGGTCCCTTACTCTTCTATCCTGGCCCTGGGTCCCTTACTCTTCTATCCCGGCCCTGGGTCCCTTACCCTTCTATCTCAGCCCTGGGTCCCTTACTCTTCTATCCCGGCCCTGGGTCCCTTACTCTTCTATCCCGGCCCTGGGTCCCTTACTCTTCTATCCCGGCCCTGGGTCCCTTACTCTTCTATCCCGGCCCTGGGTCCCTTACTCTTCTATCCCGGCCCTGGGTCCCTTACTCTTCTATCCCGGCCCTGGGTCCCTTACTCTTCTATCCCGGCCCTGGGTCCCTTACTCTTCTATCCCGGCCCTGGGTCCCTTACTCTTCTATCCCGGCCCTGGGTCCCTTACTCTTCTATCCCGGCCCTGGGTCCCTTACTCTTCTATCCAGGCCCTGGGTCCCTTACTCTTCTATCCCGGCCCTGGGTCCCTTACTCTTCTATCCTGGCCCTGGGTCCCTTACTCTTCTATCCCGGCCCTGGGTCCCTTACTCTTCTATCCCGGCCCTGGGTCCCTTACTCTTCTATCCCGGCCGTGTCCCTTACTCTTCTTCTTCTATCCCGGCCCTGGGTCCCTTACTCTTCTATCCCGGCCCTGGGTCCCTTACTCTTCTATCCCGGCCCTGGGTCCCTTACTCTTCTATCCCGGCCCTGGGTCCCTTACTCTTCTATCCCGGCCCTGGGTCCCTTACTCTTCTATCCCGGCCCTGGGTCCCTTACTCTTCTATCCCGGCCCTGAGTCCCTTACTCCTCTATCCCGGCCCTGGGTCCCTTACTCTTCTATCCCGGCCCTGGGTCCCTTACTCTTCTATCCCGGCCCTGTGTCCCTTACTCTTCTATCCCGGCCCTGGTCCGCAGACCTCATTGCTTGGAAAAATTCAGGTTTTGTTAATTTCAAATCAATTAACCTCTTAGATCCTGACAAAGACTTCGTTCCAGACCCAAAAGCCCTTAAGCTCTTTATCTACCTCCTGTGCTCCCCCTCAAGGGAGGTTCCTTGACGCTGGTGAGGGGTTCTTGATTTAGGGCAAAGGATCTGTGCTCCGGTTCCCTGAAATGAGCCTGAATACCTTCCCCCCCCCCATGCGCTGTATAATCCTACGGGTTTAGCGCTTCCCCATGATTATAAAAAATCTACCTCCTGTGATTTATCTGCGTACCCTGATGGTCCAAGTAGATTGTTTTAGCGGCAGCGGTGCCGCACGCTAGTGTAAGGTCAATGCCCGTTTGCTCCCTCCGTCCTTGGCCACAACCCCATAACTGTTCCCGGCCTCAACTAGAAATTGTATAGTCAGATGAACGGGAAGCGAAGGGATGGGAATAGGGTTAAGGAGAGGGGGAGGGAGGAGAGGGTGTTTGAACGGGGAGAAAGTCGGGAAGAAAAAAGAGGGGACGGGGAAAAAGAGATAATTAAGGGGTGAGTGGACAGAGAAGAGGGGGAAGCGGGGAGTGTAGTTTCCCTTATTTTGCAAGCAACATCATTTTATCGTTGCCAGTTTGTTCTCCACGTTAATCCAAATGGTTACTGGTTTGCTGCTGACCATGGAGTCACCTTAATGTCTACCGGTTTACTGTTAACCATGGGGGATCACCTAATGTCTACCGGTTTACTGTTGACCATGGGGATCACCTTAATGTCTGCTGGTATTACATATCTACTTCATTATTATGACCATTAATATGAACACAATGTCTATCATTGTACAGGCTATAATACTTGCGAGTCTTCAGCTCAAAGCCAAAGAACCGGACTCGATCCTGGAGTGGGTGGAGACGTTGAGCATGTTACCTTACAGCTATTGTACCTGTTTGCCTAACAGTAACTAGGTGGTGGTGGTGGCATTATTATTTACGAAGAACTTTGAGAAAACAGCAAAGAGGTACCTAAGCGTCATTAAACTGTGGGTCGCATACTGGGGAAAGGAATGAAAGGATTCCAATGGAAATAAGCCACATTACTTGGAGTTTGAGTTATTCTGGGCTACTAACCCGCCAGGTTAATAACGATCATAAGGTCAATTATACCTAGCAGTTTATTCTTTTTTTTTTTTTGACCCTCGAGTACTTCCTGCCCACACCTTGGCTCTGTCCACATTATTCACGGTTCATTTTGCTTTGGGCAAGTGTTGAAGGGGACGGGGAGGAAAATGAGAGAGCGAGAGAGAGAGAGAGAGAGAGAGAGAGAGAGAGAGAGAGAGAGAGAGAGAGAGAGAGAGAGAGAGAGAGAGAGAGAGAGAGAGAGAGAGAGAAATTCACGGGAAAGACTGGATATTTTTGCTATATATCAATTAACCAACTATAAACGTTTTTACAATTTCCTACCTCAATTTGTTCCCTGTACTTAGAGATGGTTTCACCTGCGACCGGCTTCGCGAGTTTTTCTACTTTGCCAGCCTTGCCCAAGAACAAGCTTCCTTGATTACCGCTTGCAAGTCTTTGCTTTCTCGAATCCACAAAATATTCTGGTGCTAATGGCCTCCAATCTATACTCGTTCTACCAGTTACTGAATACATTTTGCTCCTGGTGGATCTACTTTCCTACTGCATCTAAACTTTAGATTTAACTCTCTTTTCTTCGTCAGCAAAAAAGTGCCCCAACACGAGGATTATTCGCAAGATGATCCCTTTCAGTGGCCCCTTGGAGGCTTCGCTGATCTTACGAAAATAGTAAAAGTTGATCCTCTTGCTGAGCTTTAGCGATTCTGGCCCTATTGCTCGAATTATCCTTAATCAGGTACTCAGGGTGCTGTGTCACGACCTAGCAGCCCGGCTAGGCCGCCAGGGTTAGTAACAGCTAGGCCGCCAGTGTTAGTTAATAACAGCTATATATGTATGTCCCTATTAAACCCCTTCTCTTCCGTGGTTTACTTACATATATAATCGCTCGTTTTGCGATATCCTTGCACACAAAATATAATTTGAAAAACAAAAGGAAGATTGGTCAACAGGCTATGGAGTTTGTGCCTCAAAGCTTAAATTCCCTCCACTGACTTTCATGGGATATCCTGGGTGGCTAACCCTTCGGATTAAAAATCCGAACAAATGTATTCGTATATTCATTGGGAAGCTTCAAGCCCGTAAAGGTCCTACAGATCCTGGGAAATGGGAGGTAATCTACCATTTTAAGGAGAAGGAAAACCCAATTCCTTGGATGAAGAGCGCTTCAGAATCATGGTCCCCCCCCTTGAATGACAATCTTCAGGGACTATAGTGAACACTGCAACTTGATGGGTGATGGAGGCTCAATTATTTACCCTTGCCTCGAACACCTTACTTTCACTTAGTTTGTTACTTAGCAGGTACCACTCATGGCAGGCGCCGACCTTACTTTCACCTAGTTTCATTCCACTTTCCTTAAGCAGGTACCAGTTTCAAGGCAGCGCAGTTTCTGCAATACACTTCCATACATTATAACCTCTCCTCTATGAACTTAAGATTCTATTAATTTAACGAGATTATATATATATATATATATATATATATATATATATATATATATATATATATATATATATATATATATATATATCATTGGAGAGAGGTGGTATGGAAGAAGTGAACGTTTTCAGATATTTGGGAGTTGACTTGTCAGCGGATGGGTTTATGAAGGATGAGGTTAACCATAGAATTGTTGAAGGAAAAAAGGTGGAGTGTGAGCAGGGTAATATTTTGTGAAGAGATTCAGGGAAACCGGTTAGCCGGACTTGAGTCCTGGAAATGGGAAGTACAATGCCTGCACTTTAAAGGAGGGGTTTGGGATATTGGCAGTTTGGAGTGACTATCTAAACTATCTAATAATTTAACATAATTAATGAATCAACATGATAAAGTTCTTAAGATGGCCTCCCTTCACTCCTGAAGACTGTTGACACTCCTTGTGACGTTATTGCTAATTTCTAGTAAGGACATACTGGGAGGGACTCGACACACAAGGAGCGCCCAGGTGGTATAAGCGATAGGAGTGCTAGACAGCTGGTGCAGCAGCTACCGGTTTGTGATGTCTATTGCGGTTTGTCTACCTCCCGGGAACATTCCACAGTCGAGGCTTGAGACTCCATCTTTGTATGCTAATACGAACGTACACTCAGCTCTAGTTGGTAATGACCAGCACTTTCCTTGCATGATCAAAATGCAATGAAATAAAAACTTATTACTAAAATAATTACAACTTCAATAAAATCATGCAGTGAATATTATTACATTCAAGGGGGAGGGAGAAAGCGCTAAATCAGTAGGAGTCATATTGCGCCCGAGGGAATGAGAGGCAATAAGACTCAATCCAATGAAGGAAGACAAGTTCAACACCTTTTATCAACAGTTCCTCACAGGTATCAAAGAACCTCTCTTAAGGCTCATACAAAAACTAAAGTATTTTAAAAGCTATTAAACGAATCCTGAGACAGAACCGTGTTTTTCCACTATTGATTTCAACAGATTCTTCTACAAACGCTATTTTAGGTTAACTTTAAAAAAATTAATCAATTACAGCATATGTAAGGATGACTTACCGAAAAGCATGCCATGACTTATCTCAAATGAATGACTTAACTTTAAGGACCCTGGTCGAATCCTGGGCGGGACGATACGTACGAGTTCTAATACTTTTTGACCTTGTTACCTAGCAGACAGCAGATATCTAGGGAAATGAGCAGGATACCTGTGGGTAGCATCCTGGGGGAATAGCTAAAAATAGGACCCCAATGGAAGTAAGTCACACTGCTTGGCGTTCTTGGGTTATCCTGGGTTACGTGTCCAGAAAATGAAGAACCACGGAAAAAACTGAATGGATATAGTAAAAAAAAAAAATTCACTAAACAGGATGTACCGCGTTAAACCCACAATTACCTCTAAGCAAACTAGTTTTCTTTTATCTTACCTTAATGGCGATTTCGAGGTCCTCTTCCCTCATGATGGTCATCTCCGTGAGGTAGATGATAGCGCGGGTCCTGGTCTCGGACACCTGTTGCAAGAGGCCAGGGGGTGCTGACTGCACACTGCTTGTTATTGTCCTCCAATACTCATATTCACTTCATGCTAATGCTGGAAAAAATAAACCATTATTATTCACCTTAATGCTCTTGAATTATCAATAGTATGTGTAAATAAGCTTCTCGATTGGAAAATTGACAAATGGAACTCATATAGACAAAGGAAAGGTTTGAAGATTCCTCTCTTCTCCGTCTCCCTCAGGAAAGTATGGAGATAGCGTTATGGAAATTCTTAAGGCATTACGAGTTATTTACAATAGGCAAAGTCAAGGTATTTTTTCCAGAATGGCTGGTAATGTGCCAGTGGATAAAATACTTCGACTTTTCTTAAACATTTGAGCGAGTAGTTTCTGAATTAATTAATTAGATCGTACTTCAGTATATAATGAAACAGGGTGTGACACTAGTCTTTGTAATAAAGTCTGTGTAATATCAACTGATGATGCAACCTCCCAAGAGATGATCGCAGCCTAGCCAGAACCTGGCAGTCAAGAGCTGATTTAGCTGGATGTGCCGTAGACATGTGGCTCCTCCTGAAAGACAATCCTACGTGGACTGAAAAAAAGTTTATTTACTGACTACCACATTTTCCCAGGAGCTTGAACTCCACGACAATAAATCACAAGAAATATATGTTTTGGCACACTTACGAAGCTACACCTGATAAATTACTGCAGCAAACTTTACGGCCGGTGTTTACTTAGAATGACAAGTTATACCAGGTAAATAATGAAGGTAAAGAAACTGCAATAGGCGACAAATGTTTTTTTTTTTCAACAAGTCGGCCGTCTCCCACCGAGGCAGGGCGACCCAAAAAGAAAATCCCCAAAAAGAAAATACTTTCATTATCATTTAACACTTTCACCTCACTCACACATAATCACTGTTTTTGCAGAGGTGCTCAGAACACAAGTTTAGAAGCATATACGTATAAAGATACACAACATATCCCTCCAAACTGCTAATATCCCGAACCCCTCCTTTAGAGTGCAGGCATTGTACTTCCCATTTCCAGGACTCAAGTCCGGCTATATAAATATAACCGGCTTCCCGGAATCCCTTCACTAAATATTACCCTGCTCACACTCCAACAGCTCATCAGGTCCCAAATACCATTCGTCTCCATTCACTCCTATCGAACACGCTCATGCACGCTTGCTGGAAGTCCAAGCCCCTCGCCCACAAAACCTCCCTTACCCCTTCCTTCCAACCTTTTCGAGGACGACCCCTACCCCGCCTTCCTTCTCCTACAGATTTAAATGCTCTCCATGTCATTCTACTTTGATCCATTCTCTCTAAATGACCAAACCACCTCAACAACCCCTCTTCAGCCCTCTGACTAATACTTTTAATAACTCCACACCTTCTCCTAATTTCCACACTCCGAATTTTCTGCATAATATTTGCACCACACATCGCCCTTAGACAGGACATCTCCACTGCCTCCAACCGTCTCCTCGCTGCTGCATTCACAACCCAAGCTTCACACCCATATGAGAGTGTTGGTACTACTATACTTTCATACATTCCCTTCTTTGCCTCCATAGATAACGTTTTTTGACTCCACATATACCTCAATGCACCACTCACCTTTTTTTCCTTCATCAATTCTATGATTAACCTTATCCTTCATAAATCCATCCGCCGACACGTCAACTCCCAAGTATCTGAAAACATTCACTTCTTCCATTCTCCTCCTCCCCAATTTGATATCCAATTTTTCTTTATCTAAATCATTTGATACCCTCATCACCTTACTCTTTTCTATGTTCACTTTCAACTTTCTACCTTTACACACACTCCCAAACTCATCCACTAACCTTTGCAATTTTTCTTTAGAATCTCCCATAAGCACAGTATCATCAGCAAAAAGTAACTGTCAATTCCCATTTTGTATTTGATTCCCCATAATTTAATCCCACCCTTCTCCCGAACACCCTAGCATTTACTTCTTTTACAACTCCATCTATAAATATATTAAACAACCATGGTGACATTACACATCCCTGTCTAAGACCTACTTTTACCGGGAAGTAGCCTTCCTCTCTTCTACACACTCTAACCTGAGCCTCACTATCCTCATAAAAACTCTTTACAGTATTTAGTAACTTACCACCTATTCCATATACTTGCAACATCTGCCACATTGCTCCCCTATCCACTCTATCATATGCCTTTTCTAAATCCATAAATGCAATAAAAACTTCCCTACCTTTATCTAAATACTGTTCACATATATGCTTCAATATAAACACTTGATCTACACATCCCCTACCCACTCTGAAACCTCCTTGCTCATCCGCAATCCTACATTCTGTCTTACCTCTAATTCTTTCAATAATAACCCTACCGTACGCTTTTCCTGGTATACTCAATAAACTTATTCCTCTATAATTTTTACAATCTCTTTTGTCCCCCTTCCCTTTATATAAAGGGACTATACATGCTCTCTGCCAATCCCTAGGTACCTTCCCCTCTTTCATACATTTATTAAACAAAAGTACCAACCACTCCAACACTATATCCCCCCTGCTTTTAACATTTCTGTCATGATCCCATCAGTTCCAGCTGCTTTACCCCCTTTCATTCTACGTAATGCCTCACGTACCTCCCCCACTTACATTCTGCTCTTCTTCACTCCTAAAAGATGGTATACCTCCCTGGCCAGTGCATGAAATTACCGCCTCCCTTTCTTCCTCAACATTTAAAAGCTCCTCAAAATATTCTCGCCATCTACCTAATACCTCCCTCTCCCAATCTACTAACTCCCCTACTCTGTTTTTAACTGACAAATCCATACGTTCCCTAGGCTTTCTTAACTTGTTTAACTCACTCCAAAATTTTTTCTTATTTTCATTAAAATTTCTTGACAGTGCCTCTCCCACTCTATCATCTGCTCTCCTTTTGCACTCTCATCACTCTCTTCACCTTTCTTTTACTCTCCATATACTCTGCTGTTCTTATAACACTTCTTTGTACAAACCTCTCATAAGCTAACTTTTTCTCTTTTATCACACCCTTTACTTCATCATTCCACCAATCACTCCTCTTTCCTCCTGCCCCCACCCTCCTATAACCACAAACTTCTGCCCCACATTCTAATACTGCATTTTTAAAACTCATCCAACCCTCTTCAACCCCCAATATATATATATATATATATATATATATATATATATATATATATATATATATATATATATATATATATGATCTTTTTAACGGGGGGAAACTCCATAACTGTGGTCAGACTTAAATGACTTGTTCAGCTATCAGTACTTTGCGGTCCAGTGTTTGGACCCATTATGTACCTCTGTAATCCTCTGACTATCGCCCACAGGATGGGTATGGGGTGCATAATAAAGATGTTCAACTAAACCAACTTAACTGACCCAACTGAAATATGGTTATGTTCTAAAAACTGCCAGTGAACCTATATAGATGATGTGACGACTCTCCTCTGGAGCTTTGAGTCAACCGAGGCCTCCGCTGGCTTACCAGTTCATCTTTATCTTTTCAATGGTCGACTTCTCTTTCCTGTTCTTTCTCAACAACATTTTACCTTCCGCATCTTGGTGTTCCTTGCTCTTACAACCTACATACATTGCCTCCGTTTTTAACTTTATTACTGTTCACGCTGTGTCAGTTTCACCACAGTGCACACTGCGTGTGCTTGTACTCACCTTTGTGTGGATATAATGGATGAGTCTTAGCTCTTGGCCCCGCCTCTCAACTTGTCACTTGCCAGACTCACTCTGCCTCGTGAACCCTATCATACTTGCTCTTAATGTTATGTACGCAATCTACCTCCACCTTTTCCAAGTTCATACCGCCTTCCGACTAAAGAAATATTACAGACTCCAAAGTCTAACTTCCAGCCGTGTGCCAAAGTTCGTTTCGTGCCTCTCAAACAGCTTGTCTTTGTCTAGCCTATCAATTCCCCTAAATATTTTAGTGTGTGCGCGCGTGCGCACGCACGCACGCGCACGCACACACACACACACACACACACACACACACACACACACACACACACACACACACACGCACACACGCACACACGCACACACACACACACACACACACACACACACACGCACACACCACACGCACACACGCGCGCGCGCACACACACACACACACACACACCCTATTTGTGGTTGTTAGGGTTGATTCACAGCTGGCGCCGCCTCTTCGCTGGTCGCTACTAGGTCCACTCTGCTCCATGAGTTTTATCATCTTTTAAAGCTATGTATGAATGCTGCCTCCACTACATCACTCTCTAGATTGTTCTACTTCCTGACAACTCTATGACTAAAGAAATACGTCCTAATATCCGAGACTCGTCTGAATTTTCATCTTCTAGTTGTGACTCCTTGTTGCTGTTTTTTTTTTTTTTTTCAATTCAATTCAAAGTTTATTCTCTATAAGGATTACAATGCTGAGTTTACAGAAATTTGGTTATTGTTTGGTTTACATGTAGTAAAATAGTGATTACAGAGTGTACCACTAGAACGCTTAGCATGGCTAGGCATTTCGGGCATACTTAGTTTTATTCTTAATTGTAAAATATTACAAATTATGAGGTAAGTTGGTATTATGGCTAAGTGACTAAATACTAGTTTGTGAGTTTAGCAATGTGAATGCTTTTGTTTTGGCACAGTTTCAGTATTGGAGTATCACAGGATTCATTATTTTAAGACTGAGATTAATATTTCAAACATTTCGTCCCTATCCACCTTGTCAGTTCTCAGTATTTCATTTGTCATCATGTCCCCGCTATCCCTCCCGTCCTCCAGTGTAGTCAGGTTGATTTTCCTTAACTTCTCCTCGTAAGATATAACCCCTTAGCTTCGGAACTAGTCTTGACGTATTTGACCAGGTGCGGGTTCCAAACTGGTGCTGCAAACTCCAATGGGCCTGACGTACACAGCGTACAGTATCTTGAATGGCTCATTACTCAGGTGTCGAAACTCTCAGGTTTGCCAGGCGCCCATATGCCGCAGCAGTTATTTGGTTAATGTGCGCCTCCGGAGATGTGCTCGGTATGATACTAGCACCCAAGATCCTTTTCCTCGAGTAAGGTCTGCAGTCGTTGGCCCCCTAGTTTGTATTCCGTCTACGGTCTTATTTCATCTTCCCTAATCTTCAGGACTTTGCACTTGGAGGGGTTAAACTCAAGGAGCCAGTTACTGGACCTGGCTTGCAGCCTGTCCAGATCCCTTTGTAGTGCTACGTGTGAATTCACCGCATTAGCTTCGCATCGTCTGCAAGCAGGAACACCTCTTGAATCTATTCACGAACATAGGGCGCGCGAGCGCGCGCTATGTTCGTGAATTCTTTTGTCCTATCTTATTGACTCAAAGTAATTTTTTTTCCTGCAACACTTGTTCGCCTAATGAATTAAACTCACCTGAAGACATGCATACCTGTATGTATACACGTATTTAACTATGTTCGTTCGTATGTGCATATAGGAGTATTGATCTACACTGCGGCCCAGGCTAAATATAAACCAACTTATCTTCGTTGTGTAACTCATTTATTCTACCTCAATAAGGAACTATAACCTAAATCAGTACTATAATTGTGGCTGCTTCCAAAATAAGAGGGGGGAGGCGCTGGGTCCCAGCCTGCCCCCCAGATGGGAGGACTGGGCCCCAGCCTGCCCCCCAAATGAGGACTGGGCCCCAGCCTGCCCCCCAGCTGGGAGGATTGGGCCCCAGCCTGCCCCCCAGATGGGAGGACTGGGCCCCAGCCTACCCCCCAGATGGGAGGACTGGGCCCCAGCCTGCCTCCCAGACGGGAGGACTGGGCCCCAGCCTGCCCCCCAGATGGAAGGACTGGGCCCCAACCTGCCCTCCAGCTGGGAGGATTGGGCCCCAACCTGCCCCCCAGATGGGGGACTGGGCCCAAGCCTGCCCCCAAGATGGGAGGACTGGGCCCCAGCCTGCCCCCATGATGGGAGGATTGGGCCACAGCCTGCCCCCATGATGGGAAGACTGGGCCACAGCCTGCCCCCCAGATGGGAGGACTGGGCAACACCCTGCCCCCCAGATGGGAGGACTGGGCAACAGCCTGCCCCCCCAGATGGGAGGACTGGGGAACAGCCTGCCCCCCAGATGGGTGATTGGGTCAAAGCCTGCCCCCAAGATGGGGGCTGGGCAATAGCCTGCCCCCAAGATGGTGGCTGGGCCGCAGTCTGTCCCCAAGAAGGGGAGCTGGGCCACAGCCTGTCCCAATAGGCAGCTATAATTTGTTTCAAATGACAGCTACAAGCTAAACCAGGCGGCAGCTACATGCTAAACTAGGAGGTAGGTACAAAGTGAACCAGGAGCCTGCTACAAGCTGAATAACAAAAAAAGGCACAATACCGCAACTGGAACGATACACAAGCTGAACCCGGAGCCAGCTACAAGCTGAACCCGGAGCCAGCTACAAGCTGAACCCGGAGCCAGCTACAAGCTGAACCCGGAGCCAGCTGCCAGCTGAACCCGGAGCGAGCTACAAGCTGAACCCGGATCCAGCTACAAGCTGAACCCGGAGCCAGCTGCCAGCTGAACCCGGAGCCAGCTACAAGCTGAACCCGGAGCCAGCTACAAGCTGAACCTGGAGTCAGCTACAAGCTGAACCCAGAGCCAGCTGCCAGCTGAACCTGGAGCCAGCTGCCAGTTGAACCCGGAGCCAGCTACAAGCTGAACCCGGAGCTGTCACGTGGGGTTTCGAAACGTGGTTTGGGCAATAAAGACTCACGTAGGATGTTAAGTACGTATATTAGACAATATATGGGAACGCCTCGCCTGACCCGCCGTCTCTCTTGAACTTCCCCACGAGTGCTTGGGCCTTGGAGGGTGAGCGGCATAGAAGTCATGCTAGGTCAGTTGTAACAGTGAATAACAGTGATTCACGAAGACGGTTGGTACGAGTCATTACTACTGACACTGGTAACTGGTTACTGGTAACTGATACTACTGAGAGAGCCAACTACAAGCTGAACCCGGAGCCAGCTACAAGCTGAACCCGGAGCCAGCTACAAGCTGAACCAGAAACATGAGGTATATACTGGAGAGGGTTTCGGTGATCGATGCCCCCGCGGCCCAGTCCGTGACCAGGCCTCTGTGGATCAGGGCCTGATCAACCAGGCTATTGCTGCTGGCCGCACGCAAACCGACGTACGAACCACAGCCCAGCTGATCAGGTACTGATTTTTGGTGTCTGTCTAGCTCCTTCTTGAAGACAGCCAGTGGTCTACTGGTAATCCCCCTTATGTATGCGGGGAGGCAGTTGAACAGTGTTGGGTCCCTGACATTTATTGTGTTGTCTCTTAGTGTACTCGTGGCGCCCCTACTTTTCATTGGGGGATGTTGCATTTTCTACCCAGTCTTTTGCTTTCATAGGAAGTGATTTTCGTGTGCAAATTTGGGACTATTCCCTCTAGGATTTTCCAAGTGCATATTATCACGTATCTTTCTCGCCTGCGTTCCAGGGAATACAAATCAAGAGACTTCAACCGTTACCAGTGCAAGCCGAACCAGGAGCCGGCTACAAGACGAACCAGGAGCCGGCTGCAAGCCGAATCAGGAGCCGGCTGCAAGCCGAACCAGGAGCCAGATACAAGCTGAACCAAAAAGCCATCACAATTAGCCCAAGAGACCGCTATAATCTGAAGCAGGAGATAATTATAACTTAGGTCACAAAGCAGCAATGGTCTGGATCAGGAGGCGGCTATAATCTGGATCAGGAAGCAGCTATAATCTTGATCAGGAAGCGGCTATAATCTTGAATCAGGAAACCGCTATAATCTGGATCAGGAGGCTGCTATAATCTGGACCAATGAATAAACATACCTGTTACCGTCTTCGAGAACTCTACTCCTGAAACAACCCGGCCTGGGCCAGAATTCACGGACGAATGCGTGGTCAAGCAGGTTGTTGCTAGAAGTGAGTCGTACCCTTGACAACAGCCAATAATAATGACCAGCAGAGTAGTCTTGGAGAGTGTTGCAACCGCTACACTACCACACTATTGATCCCAGGTGTGTATCCTCGCCTCTCGCCAGTCACGCATGCTAAAAACACACGCACATGTACCTGTACTTGTGCACACGCCTGCACGCACAGAAATTCTAGTAAATTAATAGAAATTGAGCGTGCACGCACACACGCAGCTTGTCACATCTGTTGCTGCAAATCAAGAGACCAACATAGACCATCAAAGATACTAAACAAACATGTGATGGAAGGTAATCTTAAGGTTGTATATTGCATAAAGTACAGTGGTAACAAGGCAGCTTAATGTTCTTGGACATTTCCAGTACAAGAACATAAGTAAAATGAGGAGTATCGTTTTGGCAAGTGGATTTAATAATGAACAGTTTCAGATTGTTCTGAAAGCTTGAGAGGCAGTCTTGCCAGAAATTCAGTCAGGAAGGTGATGTTAAAAAGAACAGTCCTATACAAGTGACCACTAAGCCAGGGGTAATAAAATTACCTGAAACACTGTTATAAAGCTCTGTGATAAGCCGTTTTAAATGTTTCATAATTTTTCGATCTATATAATAAAAAATATTAGATTAAAAACTACAATGTTTTAATCTATCAAAATGAAAAATGTGCAATTACAATTTTGTTAAAAGTTAACTGAAAGCTTAAAATTTTAAATTTTAATTTGTTCTCTAATATGCTAGACACAGAATATAACTTTGGTATAACTGTGTCTAGCATTAGGAATAATATTAGGAGAGAAGTAAATAATGAAAATGATTGTTATAGGAATGCAGTTAGAAGCCTGAGTAGATCTATAACCCACTATGATAACATGAACGTAGATAAGTATGTTTATGGAGCAACTTGCAATGTGAACACTGACTGGTGTTGTAGTGGCCAGGCTTAGGCTTGGTTACAAGTACTGACTGATGTTGTAGTGGCCAGACTTAGGCTTGGTTACAAGTACTGACTGGTGTTGTAGTGGCCAGGCTTAGGCTTGGTTACAAGTACTGACTGATGTTGTAGTGGCCAGGCTTAGGCTTGGTTACAAGTACTGACTGATGTTGTAGTGGCCAGGCTTAGGCTTGGTTACAAGTACTGACTGATGTTGTAGTGGCCAGGCTTAGGCTTGGTTACAAGTACTGACTGGTGTTGTAGTGGCCAGGCTTAGGCTTGGTTACAAGTACTGACTGGTGTTGTAGTGGCCAGGCTTAGGCTTGGTTACAAGTACTGACTGATGTTGTAGTGGCCAGGCTTAGGCTTGGTTACAAGTACTGACTGATGTTGTAGTGGCCAGGCTTAGGCTTGGTTACAAGTACTGACTGATGTTGTAGTGGCCAGGCTTAGGCTTGGTTACAAGTACTGACTGATGTTGTAGTGGCCAGGCTTAGGCTTGGTTACAAGTACTGACTGATGTTGTAGTGGCCAGGCTTAGGCTTGGTTACAAGTACTGACTGATGTTGTAGTGGCCAGGCTTAGGCTTGGTTACAAGTACTGACTGGTGTTGTAGTGGCCAGGCTTAGGCTTGGTTACAAGTACTGACTGGTGTTGTAGTGGCCAGGCTTAGGCTTGGTTACAAGTACTGACTGATGTTGTAGTGGCCAGACTTAGGCTTGGTTACAAGTACTGACTGATGTTGTAGTGGCCAGGCTTAGGCTTGGTTACAAGTACTGACTGATGTTGTAGTGGCCAGGCTTAGGCTTGGTTACAAGTACTGACTGATGTTGTAGTGGCCAGGCTTAGGCTTGGTTACAAGTACTGACTGATGTTGTAGTGGCCAGGCTTAGGCTTGGTTACAAGTACTGACTGATGTTGTAGTGGCCAGGCTTAGGCTTGGTTACAAGTACTGACTGATGTTGTAGTGGCCAGGCTTAGGCTTGGTTACAAGTACTGACTGATGTTGTAGTGGCCAGGCTTAGGCTTGGTTACAAGTACTGACTGATGTTGTAGTGGCCAGGCTTAGGCTTGGTTACAAGTACTGACTGATGTTGTAGTGGCCAGGCTTAGGCTTGGTTACAAGTACTGACTGGTGTTGTAGTGGCCAGGCTTAGGCTTGGTTACAAGTACTGACTGATGTTGTAGTGGCCAGGCTTAGGCTTGGTTACAAGTACTGACTGGTGTTGTAGTGGCCAGGCTTAGGCTTGGTTACAAGTACTGACTGGTGTTGTAGTGGCCAGACTTAGGCTTGGTTACAAGTACTGACTGATGTTGTAGTGGCCAGGCTTAGGCTTGGTTACAAGTACTGACTGATGTTGTAGTGGCCAGACTTAGTCTTGGTTACAAGTACTGACTGATGTTGTAGTGGCCAGACTTACTGACTGATGTTGTAGTGGCCAGACTTAGTCTTGGTTACAAGCTTACTTGGTTACAAGTACTGACTGATGTTGTAGTGGCCAGACTTAGGCTTGGTTACAAGTACTGACTGATGTTGTAGTGGCCAGGCCAGGCTTAGGCTTGGTTACAAGTACTTCTGGCAGTTTGGGAGACACACAGATGATGATCAAACTAAATGTAAATTATGTGATCAGGCATATGGTCACTCTCTTGAACACTATGTGCTTAATTGTCCACTTATTGAGGAATACAGAGACAGACAGTATAATAACCTATGTGACATGTCAAGATATCTTATTAATGAAAATAAGATACCAGATATACTAAGCAAATTTCCTAAATTTGCTTGTAACAGATAAGTGAACTATAGATATGTAGATATAAATCCATATGTATTCCTGTTAACCCTTTGGGGCCTAGTTCCTAGGCCTTTCGTGTATCCATATGCTCTCGCGCTACCGTCCACAGGATGGATATGAGGTGCACAATAAACTAGCCACTTCGGTGGCAAAATCTAAATCTAATCGTGAGAGGGTCCCGAGTTAAAAATAAAGTTTAGCTAATGAGAGGTCTATGATTTAACTAACGACAGTTCTCTATTTCTAATGCATCGCTAAAGTCCTCACGAAGGATAACTAAGTAAGCATTTAGTTATCCTTCTTATGCCAGAGTGTTCGCGCGATAACTTTAAAATGAATATCAAAATGGTATACAATACCGATAGGATGGTAGGTAAGACACATGGGCAACAGAAGAGAAAAGACCTTGGACAACTTTTTCAAGTGAGAATCGTTGGATCTGAGAGGGACGTGACCCCTGACTACATTATCTCGTCTACCACCCTGCACTTCTCCTTCCGACAGAATACAAGTCTCCACATTGTTGCTTGTCTCTTCAGACTATGGAAGAGAACTCTCCTCCAGGCTGAAGGATTGACAGCCTCAAATCTACGACTTTAAGGGTGATAGACTGATTACATCATCTTCACATCTCTACTACTTCTGCCTACTTTCTGTACTCGACTGAGGAAGCCTACTGTTTAGGCGAAACGTTTCGAAATAAAGATACCTAACTGTTGCATATGTGTCTTACCTAACAACCTGTTGCCCATGTGTCTTACCTACCAACTTTAAAATGCCTCTTTTGATCAGCTTCAAACTTTCAACGTTGGTGCAGCTACTTACAGGAGGCTTCGGATTTTTATTGCGCTGTATGCGCTAATCTGCGTATTTTATATAGAAAATACCACAGTGGTTACCATGAGATGAGAAAAACAAAACAAAACCCGACTTCAGTTAAGTTTCAGATCTTCTATGCCAGTGTTTCCAGCTTAGAAAAAGCTTCAAATTGTAGTTGAACGTAATAGCTGCAAAACAGCAATATCCTGGGAATATCTTTCCTGGATGTGTTCAGAGAAAATACTGATGCAACTAATTCAAATGAAAGGTTCATTAATTTTTAAGCTGTTTAGCTGCACATTTATTAACAGTTTAATGTTACGATTATTAGTTTCTATATTATATTTTGAGAAGACTTCTTCTTGAAGTAGATTTGGACTGTTATTGAGTTGTGTAGGTGCCACTGTGTCAGTTTTATTTTAAATTCTTAAGTTAGTCAGTGTTAACAGCTGTGCGAGCTCTATCTAAATTTATAAAAAAAAAAATAAAATTTGATAAATTAGACACATGTACAACACTTGGGTATCTTTAATGAGGAAACGTTTCGCCACACAGTGGCTTCATCAGTCCATGCAAAGGAGAATGGTGAACAGGAGGAGTTTTGAGGTAATCGGCCCCTCAGTCTCGAGTCTATGTAATCAATCCATCAATCTTAAAAAGAATACAACATATGTGCGAAGATGTGGCTTTTATACTGTAGGCAGGAGAGGTGCAGCAGTCGTATGTGGTGTCACATTTGAAGCCAATGTGTGGCGAAACGTTTCCTCATTAAAGATACCCAAGTGTTGCACATGTGTCTAATTCATCAAAATCAATGATATTTTTTCGTTACCTTCTGTGACATGTTGAAGTTTGAGCTAAGTTCCTGGGCCTGTATGATGTCTCCAACTCCTGGGCTTAAGAGGACTGAGCTACAAATATCAGGGCTTGGCGAAATTTAACTGCTGCAGCACTGTGTGTGTGATGAATGGTTTTGAAAACCGACAAGTTGAAGATTGAGACACTTATGCAACATATGGGAATCTTTATTTAGGAAACCTGACTACAGTATATAAGCCACGTACTACGGCCCTATGCTGTACATTCTACAAGACTGATGGACTGAACACATCGACTCCAGGCTGAGGGACTGATTACCTCAAACTCCTCATCTCCTTACACCCTTCTGATTTGTATTGGACTGATGAAGCCACTGTGTGGCGAAACGTTTCCTAAATAAAGATTCCCATATGTTGCATAAGTTTCTCAATCTTCAACTGCCTCCTGGGGTCTTTAAAGTGCAATTACTATACATTTTGAGCGCACCGAGGTACAAGGGGTTTATGAGATGCAACAGATATCTTGGAGAGCACCCTGACAAACACATACAAATGCATTAGTGGTAAAATGTAAATTTAAACCAAGATAAAATAAATTAAGTGTGACTTATTGCCACTAAAGACCAACAAAAAACTGGGTAAGGAATCACTAATGATAAAAGTATAATCTGCAGGCTTGCGTGACACACCACCATAACTCACACACTCCGGTACACACTACGATATCCACAACCTGCAGCGAGGAAGACCAGCTGATTGTGGGTAGCTGACAGAAAAGATATTTTCCGTATTTTAAACACTTGGGTGCGCCTACAGTGTGCTAATAAGCTACACTATTGATTGTTACGCTGTGTGAACAAAGGCAAACTGTTTCCCCTGTCATATTCTAATTCACAGGATGGATTACATTAATGAATGTAAAGTAAAAGGACACAAGTGCAACTACTGTGACATTTTTATGTGGCAATGTTTCGCTCTCCAGGAGCTTTATCAAGCCGTTACAAACAGTACATGGACACAGAGGGTATATATAGGCTCAGAGTGAGGTGCCATACTAGTGGTGGTAGTAGTAGTAGTAGTAGTGATGAGTTGTACTAGTAGTAGTAATACAATATGGTAGAACAATTAACTTGCACATGAGTAAAAGGATACAAAAGCTATTGTTTACAGCATCGTTGTGGAGCTATAACCTGGGTAACATAAAAATAGGCTAGACAAATATTTCTATTTGAGACTGGATAGAGGCAGCCTGTTTCAATGTTTATTCAAGTTTATTCTCTATAAGGGTTACAATGTGGGGTTTACAGGTTTTGGGTATTGTGTGGTTTACAAGTTATAAAATACTAATTACAGAGGGGGCCACTAGGACACCTAGCATGGCTAGGTCTGGTGTTATGCCTGTGGATCCTGTCACAACTATCAAGAAGGGCATTTTAGGTCAAGGTTAATATTGAAATTTAAGGTCCTGTAGATATAGATTGTAGCCATACCCCGGCCGGGAGTTTTGAGACTCTCTGACCGCGGGTTCAATCCCGGCCGGGGTATGGTTTGTTTGCAATCGTGTCATTACGATTTCGTGAGTCAGATTGTAGATCAATGGTTCAGAGAACCGACACGTTGATAAATTAGACACATGTGCAACTCTTGGGTATCTTTATTGATGAAACGTTTCGCCACACAGTGGCTTCATCAGTCCATACAAAGGAGAATCTTGAAGAGCAGGAGGAGAATGAGGTAATCAGTCCCTCAGCCTTGAGTCGATGTGGTCAGTCCATCAATCTTGAATAGATTGATGGACTGACCACATCGGCTCAAGGCTGAGGGACCGATTACCTCATTCTCCTCCTGCTCTTCAAGATTCTCCTTTGTATGGACTGATGAAGCCACTGTGTGGCGAAACGTTTCATCAATAAAGATACCCGAGAGTTGCGCATGTGTCTAATTTACATATAGATTGCACAGTAGTAAGTGTGGATGTTCTGAACAGGGAGTAAGTTTAGATCTATGAAGAGTGGGGGGGGGGGAGGTGTTGCCAGGGATGGGATTTAGTGATTATTCTTACTGCAGCTTTTTGTTGGGTTATTATTGGCTTTAGGTGTGTTGCTGCAGTTGATCCCCAAGCACAGATAGCATAGGTGAGGTATGGATATATAAGTGAATGGTATAGTGTGAGAAGGGCAGTTTGCGGTACGTAGTATCGTATCTTGGAGAGGATCCCCACCGTTTTGGATACTTTTTTTGTTGTGTTGGATATGGGTGCTGAAATTTAGGTTGTTGCTTTGTGTAGTATTAACAGGAGAGAATGTGTAATGGCAGGGTTTACTGTTTTCAGGAGGATTCTTGCTAAGACTTCAGAGATGGTGAAGCTGCCTTCGTTTTGTTTAATTGTATTAAACAAAACAAAAAGGCTCCTGGAAAGCGAAACGTTGCCACATAAAAATGTCACATTAGTTGCACTTGTGTCCTTTTACTTTACATATTATCGGTAATTCTACCAACATTATTACATTAATGAAGTGTGGGCTTGAGCTGGGAGACTTCAGTAGGGAGAGCAGGATATTATCAGGCATTCGACCATGGGTTTAGTAGCTACAACAGCGTGATAAAAGAAAGACCGAGGAGGAGGAGGAGGAGGAGGAGGAGGAGGGGGGAAGGAAGGAGGGAAGGAAGGAAGGAAGGAAGGAAGGAAGGAAGGAAGGAAGGAAGGAAGGAAGGGAGGGAGGGAGGGAGGGAGGGAGGGAGGGAGGGAGGGAAGGAAGGAAGGAGAAGGAGGCAAGAGGAGGGGCAGGGAGGAGACAGACGAGTTTTACAGGCCGGTGGTGGTTACCTGGAGTTTACCTGGAGAGGGTTTCGGGGGTCAACGCCCCCGCGGCCCGGTCTGAGACCAGGCCTCATGGTGGATCAGGGTCTGATCAATCAGGCTGTTACTGCTGGCCGCACGCAAGCTGACGTGCGAACCACAGCCCGGTTGGTCAGGTACTGACTTTAGGTGCCTGTCCAGTGCCTTCTTGAAGACAGCCAGGGGTCTATTGGTAATCCCCCTTATGTATATTGGGAGGCAATTGAACAGTCTTGGGCCCCGAACACTTTTTGTGTTGTCTCTCAGTGTACTCGTGGCACCCCTGCTTTTCATCGGGGGAATGTTGCATCTCCTGCCGAGTCTTTTGCTTTCATAGGGAGTGATTTTAGTGTGCAGGTTCGGTATCAGTCCCTCCAGGACCTTCCAAGTGTATATTATCATGTATCTCTCTCGCCTGCGTTTGAGGGAATACAGATCAAGGACCTTCAACCGTTCCCTGTAGTTTAGGTGCCTTATCGCACTTATGTGTGCCGTGAAAGCTCTTTGTACACTCTCCAGGTCTGCAATGTCGCCAGCCTTGAAGGTGGCCGTTAGTGTACAGCAGTGTTCCAGCCTAGAGAGAACAAGCGATTTGAAGAGCATCATCATGGGCTTGGCGTCTCTAGTTTTGAAGGCTCTCATTATACATCATACTGTTTTCCTAGCAGATGAGGTAGGTACATTGTTGTGGTCTTTGAAGGCGAGATCTTCTGACATTATCACTCCCAGGTCCTTCACATTACTTTTCAGCTCTATTGTATGGTTAGAATTTGTGGTATACCCTGACACATTTTTAATTTCTTCAAGTTTTCCATATCGGAGCAGTTGAAATTTCTCCTCGTTTATCTTCATATTGTTTTGAGTGTCCCATTCGAAGATTTGGTTGATGTCCGCTTGGAGTCTCGCAGTGTCTTCGATGGAGGTCACTGCCATGGTGATCCATGTGTCATCCACAAAGGAAGACACGGAGCTATGGCTTACGTCTCTGTCTATGTCAGAAATGAGGATGAGGAATAGAATGGGAGCGAGTACTGTGCCTTGTGGAACAGAGCTTTTTACCGTGGCTGCCTCAGACTTTACTCTGTTTACTGTTACTCTTTGTCAGGATGCTGTAGATCCATCTACCAACTTTTCCCGTTATTCCTCTGTCCCGCATTTTGTGTGCTATTACACCATGGTCACACTTGTCGAAACCTTATGCAAAGTCTGTGTCTACTACATCTGTATTTTGTTTATCCTCTACAGCATCCAGGACCTTGTCGTAGTGGTCCAGTAGCTGGGACAGGCAGGAGCGACCTGCTCTAAACCCGTGTTGCCCTGGGTTGTGTAACTGATGGGTATCTAGGTGGTTGGCTATCTCGCTTCTTAGAGCCCTCTCAAAGATTTTTATGATATGGGATGTTAGTGCTATCGGTCTGTAGTTCTTTGCAGCTTCTTTACTGCCACCTTTGTGGAGTGGGGCTATGTCTGTTGTTTTTAGTGTGTGTGGGATGGCCCCTGTGTCCATGCTCCCTCTCCATAAAATGCTGAAGGCATGCGATAGGGACTTCTTGCAAATTTTTGTTGAACACGGAATTCCACGAGTCTGAGCCTGGGGCAGAGTGCATGGGCATATCATTAATTGCCTTTTCAAAATCTTGTGGAGTTAGAATAATATCGGAGAGTTTTGGGATGATCAAATTTTGGGTTTCGTTCATTTGGATTGTCGACCCTTAGTCTGGGCAGTGGCTCGCTGAACACTGAGTCATATTGGGACTTTACTATCTCACTCATTTCTTGGCTGTCATCTGTTCATGTCCCATCCCGCCTAAGTAGGGGCACAATACTGGAATTTGTTTTTCCCTTAGATTTGGCATAAGAGAAGTATTTTTTTTCAATTTCCTTTATGACTTTTAGTTCTTCCTGTGATTCTTGTCTCCTATAAGGTTCCTTCAGCTAAAGTTCGATATTTGCAATTTCATTGACTAGTGCTTCCCATCGTATTTCAGATATATTGACCCCACTCAGCAGCTCTGTGACTCTTCACCTTCGTCTGTATAGGGAACGTCTCTCTCTTTCTAGTTTACATCTTCTCTTTCTTTTTCTTAATGGGATGTGTCTTGAGCAGATCTCAAGAACCACAGAATTCATTTTTTCAAGTTAGATGTTCGGATCCGTGGTGTTTAGGATATCTTCCCAGCTTGTTTAATTTAGGACATGGTTTACTTGATCCCATTGTATGTTTTTGTTATTGAAATTGAATTTCGTGAAGAGACCTTCATGACTGCTCACATTTTGCTGGTCAAGAGCCCTGTGCAAACATGTCTGTACCTCTATTATGTTGTGATCTGAGTGTATTGTCTTTGATACAGTTAGGTTACGTATCAGATCGTCATTGTTAGTGAAGATGAGGTCCAGCGTATTTTCTAGTCTTGTAGGCTCTATTATCTGCTGGTTTAAGGTGAATTTGTTGCAGAGATTTAATAGTTCGTGTGTGTGTGTGTGTGAATTTTCATCTGAGCTGCCTCCCGGGGTGATCTCTGCTAAGACATTGTTTGTTATACTCCTCCATTTTAGGTGTCTCAGGTTGAAATCTCCTAGTAGTAAGATGTTTGGGGCAGGAGTTGAGAGATTTTCCAGACAGTGGTCAATTTTCTCAAGCTGCTTCTGGAATTGCTGGGAAGTTGCATCTGGAGTCTTGTATACTGCCACAATGACAAGGTTTTGGTTATCAGTCTTTACCGCCAAAACTTCAACTACATGATTTGAGGTATTTAGTAGTTCTGTGCAAATGAGTGATCCATCTTCAGCAGTATCTCTATTTTGAACCTCTGTGGAATGAATAATTGTCTTCAGTGTCCTCCAGGACAACACTAGTACCCTCACAAGCTCTATCTTCTAAGACATCACTAGGACCCTCTGGAGCACTTTCCTACAGGACAACACTAGCACCCTCAGCACTGTCCTCCAGGACAGCACTAGCACCCTCAGGAGCACTGTCCAAGACAGCCCCGTCCCTTGTTTTTTCCAGCTGTCATACCATGCTGGCATGTCTTTCAAGAAGGATGTTTTATTGGTGTTCTTGTCTTATAATATAGATGTCATTTCCTCATACAGGTGTATCTCGTTTGGGCAGACCCAAAAACATCTCTATGAGTTTATATCAAGTGTGGTCACTAGTTTAAAATCCCTGCATATACTATGGGACCACTAACCACAGAGACGGCAAGCAATCCAGGCCTGTTTTCGTCCCTTACCCTTTCTGCAGACTACACAGATCTTCATGGTAGCGGTCATCTTGCAATACTGGACAACTCTCCTAGGTAGCTAGTCTATAATTCCCTGAAATATTTAATTTTTTGTAACAGTTCTTCCCATTTGGCTTTATTTCCAACGAAACCGTTTGAAGGAAGAACAGAGCTAGGAACAGGAAGGATGGGTGGGGGGGGGGTGAGCAAGGTATAAAAAGGAGTAGCAGCTACACTGTCTTGGAGGTTATGAACAGCTTGGTGAAGGGTGACAACCGTGAGTCACGTGATCAATACTGCTAGTGGTGGTTATGATAGCGAGACGGTCAATGACTGAGTCATGTACAGTGCTCCTCCACCCCAACACCTGCACCCTTACACCTGTAACCCCAACACCTAGCTCCTACAACTAATACCACAATTGCATATATGACTGCACTAACGTCACTAGAACTATAGCTGCACTATTATAATGACTACCCCACTGACAGCATAACACCAACGATAACGTCATTAACATCATTATAATCATGGGGTTGCTAAACCAGTAGGTTCATACAGCGCCTGTAGGGGGGGGGGAGGGTGGAAGGTATTCAGGGAACTGGAGCACAGATCTAATTCCCTAGAAGGCCTAGATCAAGGACCCCTCACCAAAACCTTCGGACACTAACCCCGTCGTCGAGGAGAGACGTAAACAAGTGAGAAGCAAGTCCTTGTTTAATATCACAGGACATTCAGACGCACGCCAGCATAATATACAATCATTCTGTTATCACATATTAAATATTACTAGACATTCTGAGACATTATCATAACATGGTAGGACACATTATTAAATATTAGTCTTATCGTGTTGCAGGCAAAATAGACAACTCTGAGAATTAAATTTTTAGCTTTCATGTTTTATTTTTCCAGGTCCATATACAAGATAAATCAAAGACTTCACATATGCATTGCAAATCCACAGACAACATTGCCACAAGTATAGAGGACAAGTATATACGATGCCCTTAATGATTACAAAACTCTTCTTTTGACTTTATACACAGATGTGGGTGAGCCATTAGCATCTGTGGGTGTAGGCACAATTCCATGGTGGTGCCCACACTGACACCTTCAGTTTACCTGGAGAGAGTTCCGGGGGTCAACGCCCCCGCGGCCCGGTCTGTGACCAGGCCTCCTGGTGGATCAGAGCCTGATCAACCAGGCTGTTGCTGCTGGCTGCACGCAAACCAACGTACGAGCCACAGCCCGGCTGGTCAGAAACCGACTTTAGGTGCTTGTCCAGTGCCAGCTTGAAGACTGCCAGGGGTCTGTTGGTAATCCCCCTTATGTATGCTGGGAGGCAGTTGAACAGTCTCGGGCCCCTGACACTTATTGTATGGTCTCTTAACGTGCTAGTGACACCCCTGCTTTTCATTGGGGGGATGTTGCATCGTCTGCCAAGTCTTCTGCTTTCGTAGTGAGTGATTTTCGTGTGCAAGTTCGGTACTAGTCCCTCTAGGATTTTCCAGGTGTATATAATCATGTATCTCTCCCGCCTGCGTTCCAGGGAATACAGGTACTGTCTCTGGGGTGATAATCTTCCCATATTTTATTACACAAACTTCTCTGGCAGGGGTGACTGACTGTCGTTGTGCATACTGTACTTAGTTGTGCCTGTAAGGGGGGGGGGGCAGTCTCATCTCTCGGCTCTGCCTCTAAGTCTTATCAGAGATATTTACATTATTATTATTATAATGGGGAAACGCTAAACCCGTAGCATTATACAGCGCCTTTGGGGGGTGAGGGGATGGAAGGTACTCAGGCTTAATTAATTTAGGGAACTGGAGCCCAGATCGGAGAGTTTTACGGATTCCTGGCCTCGAGGAACCGATCATATCTACTTTTGAAGCTGTGTGTAGGGTTTGCCTCCACCACTACCAGTGTGTTCCACTTATCACAGAGTGAAAAGGTGCTTCATATGCGTCTTTAGCTGCTATCAACAGTCTCTGGCTCTTCTGACCTCACTCTGTTCATCAGTTATGTAATCCCGATCATTTTTTTTTCCAAGAAAATATACTCCCTGGTCGTCGTCTCATATAGTGTTAGGTTAAGTTTCTTCACTCTCTCCTCGAAGTATATTTCCCAGAGTTCTAGTATCCACCTTGCTACGAAACCTTTAGATCTTATATATATTTAATAAAAAAACTAGATAATAGATTTTTAATGAAATTAAAATACATAAAGGAGATTATCAAGAGATCCCTGGCTGTCTTCAAGCAGGCACTGGACAGGCACCCAAAGTCAGTACCTAACCAGCCGGGCTGTGGTTCGTACATCGGGTTGCGTGCGGTCAACAGTAACAGCCTGGTTGATCAGGCACTAATCCACCATGAGGCCTGGTCACAGCCCGGGCCGCGGGGGCGTTGACCCCCGGAACCCTCTCCAGGTATACAGGAAAAGACTGATGAGCTATTAAAAAAATAATTAAACTTGGATAGCAAAAATAATAGAAATGTAATACTCAAGGGGGAAATAAACAAAATGTAATTAATCAAGATACTTCTGCGGAGTTGGGAGATGGGACTGCACGGGCAGTAACATTCACTTATTTCCTCTCAACTTGAACATCTGTCATAGGCCGTCTCTAGCAGGCTAAAGTCAAAGTGCCTCAGTCTTTTAGGAATGGAAAACCGTGGTAGTGCTAGTATCTGTGACATTTACAGAGCAAGGGTAATGAGATATTAGAGCTCTGGGGTCGTTAGGTTATGCCTCAGGATAACAGTTCTGGAACGTAAAACTAGAAAATTTAACTTTAATGCTTATTGCATGTCGTCTCGGTAGTTTTATACTTCGCTGCTTGCAAATGTTAAACTAACGAGAATAAAAACTAAAAATGAAGGAAATCCCTCATAAGATTAGACAAACTACAGAGATGGTCAAACAAATATCTCATGGAATGTAATCTCGAGTACAAAGTCACGTATGCATATTAGAGAATAGGATAGTGACGGAGTACTGAGTGGGGACAGTAGGCTTACTGTCTACTGTCCCCACTCAGTACTCCGTCACTATCCTATTCTCTAATATACATACGTGACTTTGTACTCGAGATTACATTCCAGGAGATATTTGTTTGACCATCTCTAGTTTGTCTAATCTTATGAGGGATTTCCTTCATTTTTAGTTTTTATTCTCGTTAGTTTAACATTTGCAAGCAGCGAAGTATAAAACTACCGAGACGACATGCAATAAGCATTAAAGTTCAATTTTCTGGTTTTACCTTCCAGAACTGTTATCCTGAGGCAGAGAGAGAGAGAAAGAGAGAAAGAGAGAAAGAGAGAAAGAGAGAGAGAGAGAGAGAGAGAGAGAGAGAGAGAGAGAGAGAGAGAGAGAGAGAGAAGTAACATACAAGATACTGAAACTTCATAGGGCAGATACAGACCGTTTTAATTAAAGATGAGGATTGGAAACAGGGAAAACTGAACGTTAAAGACGTGAGTTACAAGGACGTTACAACCTACGTGTTCAATCTCGAAAGGGTCGGAAGTGGTTTATACAAACCATCGTACAAATGTTTAAATGTAACAGACTCACGAGGCAGGAAACTTGTGAAACTAATTGTATCATGTTAAGAAGCTATACCAAGAGCTGAGAAACCCCCGCATCCACTAATGGGAGAGTACACATGAACACAAATAAACGCGCTCGCGCCCATAAAAAGGTACTCAAATGGATCAACGCTAACTTATAATACAGTGATGGCTATAATATAAAAAAGCACTAAATATGTATGGGTCTTACGTATTATAAAGGAGAAAACTTCAGGATGAGTAAGACTAGCAAGTGGGGTCCCCCAAGGATCAGTAATAGGGAATATGCTTAACTTAATATACATAAATGATCTGCCAGACGAGATCATTTACCATGTATCGCTGTTTGATGATGACCAGAAATTAATGAGAATAAGAACAACACTATGGCACGGAGACGTGCTACAAGCTTATAGGAGTGGTTGAACAAATGCCTGCTGGAGTTATGATCCAGATGAGCGCTGTATAATGCAAAACGGAGAGTGTGAAGGAAGACTTGACATACGTAATTTGGGAGGGAAGAAATTACAGTAAACAAATAAACTGAAGGACCTGGGAGTATATATTACACCTAATATATCACCACAATTGCATATCAACAGTGCATGCATGAAAGTCGAGCAAATCTCAGAATTGCCTTAGGAAACCTCAATAGGAACCAGCATATAACGCCTATTTTGAAATGGGAAGGATCACCATGTTGTCCACACCTGAGAAAACACGTTCAGAAATTGGAGAAAGCCCAGAGGTTTGCAACTAGACGGGTTCCAGTGCAGAGGATTGAACTATATAGACCTAAATAATTAAAGCTGAACGTTAGAAGAGAAATTCCAGGGAAAGTGTTCTGAGGTTCTATAGAGCAGACAAACTTTGAAATGCATAGCACAAGGGCAAGGGGCCTTAGATGAAGCTGAAAACAGAGATGAGACACAGAAGTTAACAAATACTTAGTCTTTGGGTGGTAAATAAGTGGAATGAGCAAATTTTGTATATTTCGAGATGATGTAATATGGCCCAGGAGCCAGTCCATACCCGACAATGTCCGAGGTTACTAGGCTTCGTCAAAGTTGTGCATCGACCTTCCGTGAACACAACTTGGCGACTTAACACGCATTAAGGACAAACTAGCAAAAACCTCGCGCATGTACAAGCAACATCCATTCTCGCATACCAGACATTTCATCAATGATTAACTGGCGTTGCTCTCATTCCCGTGGCATTGACTAGCCTGACCCAGTGACATTCCAGGCCCTATTCTCGAAGACTGTTCCAGAAGCGCGCATAGTTAGTAAAAAGCAAGAAACGCTAAACTTAAAAGGGTCATATAGCGCAGCACACGCATGCAGTACATATGTATGCAAGCAGCGTACATGTATTTAATTTGAAGTAAATTGTAAACTGCCTACAACTGGGATAAATACTGTATTAAACGAGGTTTTGCTCAAGCGAGGATTATTTAGGACAAGGTTTCCCTCCAGCGTGAGCTATATAGGACAAGGTTCCGCTCAAGCGCGAACTATATCAGTTCCTCTCATTTTAAAGTGTTTTAATAAGAAACACTTATTTTGGTTCTGAGATGCAATATGTTCTTGAGTCTTTTGTGATCTCTTAACTGAAAAAAAATAGCGTTGTAAAGTTACAGGAAACTTAAGAAATTTACTTTGGGAACCTCGTTAGAATACAGTAAATATAATCTAAAATGATAAAACTAAGCTTACGTTGATTTAATTATATTTAGCTATTAAAAATTTTTAATCTTGAAGAATGGTGTTAAGGTAATACTGTAAATAAAAAAAAAACAGCAAGTCCAGACCTCTTTAATACTAAATGAAAATAACACCTTTAAAACTTTAGTATACATGCAATTTACTTAAGTTTCTTCTGATGACGGCAAGAGTTTTCGTGTGTTGTTACCTGTGTTAGTTCAGTTATTTACGTTGTCACTGTTTGTACCTTGCTGTTCAATCTTTGTTGGTTCAGTGACTTCTTGTCACCGTTAGTCGCTATGGAATCGTCGTCTTGGTGTTTAATTTATCTGTCTAGATTTCGTACATATTTTAAATTTTTCGGGTTTAGATATTGCCCAGTTTTTTCGTTGTAAGAATAATGTTAATACTTTACACTATTTTGTTTTATATATAGTGGGAAGGTCCCACCTCCCAAAATATTTCCAGTATTAGTAATTTCTAAGGTTGCCAAAGTCTTTAAAGAGGTTTCTCGCACTGATGTCTACAATAGTGGAATAGAAAATGCCCATCTTTTCAGGAACATCGCAATGAATGTGATTCTTTTATACCTGTTATGTATCTGTCGCTGAAAGATACTTGCTTAATGTATCCTAGAAGTAATCTAGATACTGTTGTGTATTCTACTTTTTGTCTGTTTCAATACCTCCCAGATCTTTTTTTTTTATAGTTCCATATTGTATTTGTTGATGGATATACTTTTCATTTTTCCAATAAAACTACTATCTTTGTTGTATGAATTGCCTTAGCTAGTTCATCAAGTGTTTTACTGCATTCCGCAGTGCTGGATATACTGAACGGATATATCCAACACATACTGTCAGGCACATTACCTAAAGGGGACTAGAAGATACAGACCAGCCAGACTATGGGAAACAAAAGAAGGGAGCCATAACCTTTCCAGGGACAGAGGTTTTTTAGGGCTAGGAGGAAAAAAAAGACTGGCAAGAAATGACAATAATCCTACACAAACGGAAAGCACTTCTGGAGCAAAGGCACGGACATTGGCCTCGACTCCAGAACAACAGATATTAGAGCCAGCGAATAAAACCTCCCTAAATTCCACCAATATAACGACATTTGTCTTTGCAAATATACAGGGTCTAAAGCCGCCAAAAAAAAAAAAAAATTCCTTACATCAAGGGACTGCTCACGAAGTCAAATGCAATGTTGGCAGCTTTCGCAGAGACCCACATAAAGGATCATTATGAATTATGATAACGAAATATGGATCCGATGAGACAGACTAAACAGGTAACAAGATTGGGGGGTCTGTACGCCACAGAATCTCTCATTTGCACAGATGCAATTTCCCAGCAATTCCAGGAGCAGCTTGTGAAAATCGACCAGTATCTAGAAAATCTCCCAACTCCTGCACCAAATATCTTACAACTAGGAGATTTCAAATTGAGACACCTAAAATGGAGGAGTATAGCAAACAATGTTTTAGCAGAGATCACCCCAGCAAGCAGCTCAGATGAAAATTCACACACACACACACACACACACACAAACTATGAAATCTCTGCACCAAATTCACCTTAAACCAGCAAATAGTAGAGTCTACAAGACTAGAAAATACGCTGGACCTCATCTTCACTAACAACGACGATCTGATACTTAATATAACTATCAAAGATAATACACTCAGATCACAACATAACAGAGGTAAAGACATATATGCACAGGGCTCCTGACCAGCAAAATGTGAGCAGTCATGAAGGTCTCTTCACGAAATTCAATTTCAATAACAAAAACATACAATAGGATCAAGTAAACCATGTCCTAAATGAAACAAGCTGGGAAGATATCCTAAACAACACGGATCCGAACATTTGCCTTGAAAAAATTAATTCTGTGGTTCTTGAGATCTGCTCAAGACACATTCCATTAAGGAAATAGAAGATGTAAACTAGAAAGAGATAGACGCTCCCTATACAGACGAAAGCGAAGAGTCACAGAGCTGCTCAGTGGGGCCAATATATCAGAAATGCGAAGGGAGGCACTAGTCAATGAAATCGCAAATATCTAACTTAGGCTGAAGGAATCTTATAGGAGACAAGAATCACGGGAAGAACTAAAAACCATAAAGGAAACTGAAAAAAACAAAAACAAAATACTTCTTCTCTTATACCAAATCTAAGGGAAAAACAACATCCATTATTGGGGCCTTGCTTAGGCGGGATGGGACATACACAGATGACAGCCAAAAAATGAGCGAGATACTCAAGTCCCAATATGACTCTGTTCAGCGAGCCACTGCCCAGACTAAGGGTCGACAATCCAAATGAATTCTTTATGAATGAAACCCAAAATTTGGTCATCCCCAAAATCTCGGATATTATCCTAACTCTACAAGACTGAAGAGGCAATTAATGACATGCCCATGCACTCTGCCCCAGGCCCAGACTCGTGGAACTCCGTGTTCATCATGAACTGCAAGAAGCCCCTATCGCATGCCTTCAGCATTTTATGGAGAGGGAGGATGGACATGGGTCATCCCACACACACTAAAAACAACAGATATAGCCCCACTCCACAAATGTGGCAGTAAAGCAATTGCAAAAAACCACAGACCGATAGCACTAACATCCCATATCATAAAAATCTTTGAGAAGGTTCTAAGAAGCAAGATCGCCAACCACCTAGATACCCATAAATTACTCAACCCAGGGCAACACGGGTTTAGAGCAGATCGCTCCTGCCTGTCCCAGCTACTGGACCACTATGACAAGGTCCTGGATGCCGTAGAGGATAAACAAAATACAGATGTAGTATACAGAGACTTTGCAAAAGCTTTCGACAAGTGTGACCATAGTGTAATAGCACACAAAATGCGTGATAAAGGAATAACAGGAAAAGTAGGTAGATGGATCTATAACTTCCTGACACATAGGCAACATGTTGCCTATGTGTCTTATCTACCAACCTGTCGGTATTGTATACCATTTGATAATCACTCTGTCAGACACTGCAACACAATGGCATCTTGGTACAGAAGAGAAAACACCTTGGTCAACCTTATGAAGTGAGAATCGTTTGATCTGAGAGGGACATGACCTCCCAGTGGCTACATTCTCACTACTACTACTCTGCACCTCTCCTTCCGACAGTATTTAAGTCTCAACACTGTCGCTTGATCTTCAGTTAGTGCCAAACTTTGGAACAGAACTTCTCCAGGCTGAGTGACTGACAACCTCAAATCTACGACTTCAAGGGTGATGGACTGATTACATCGTCTTCTCATCTCTACTGCTCCTGCCTACTTTCTGTACTCGACTGAAGAAGCTTACTGTGTAGGCGAAACGTTTAGGAATAAAGTTGCCTAAATGTTGCCTATGTGTCTTATCTACCAGGTTATCTACTAAAAGGAGATGCACAAGATCATCAAAGGTGGCGACGCCACTTGCTTTATACCAGCTGTTGTAAAAGCTTTGGTCTGCTGTCGCACAAAATCCACCAGGGATTGACCAAGTTGTCGTCTGCCTAACTTGAATGACTTACTATACTTAGCTGGGATGCATTAGTATGCTCCAAGGACTGTGGTCTTCACCACTTGGTAGTTACAGAAATCAGTGTCATTTAACACTGATGTAAATTCCTGTGCCTTACCAAGAAAAGCTGTATGCACCAAAGACGCTCAGTGCTGTTCCAGCCACCTCAAGGCTCGAGCCTGATTTTCGTAAGTTTCGAAAAATTGTTCAGATTCTGCCTCATTGAAGCAAGGAACCAGCTGTACTGCTTTCTGTAAACTAAAGTCATTTACAACTAGAGAAAACTGCCTTCTTTCTTTTTCCCTGTCAAATTCTTCCTTGGCATATGCCCTCTGTTCCCTAGTCTGCTCAAGATAGATTTTCGCCAACCAAGTGCCAACGCAGCAGATTCGCCTTCAGACAACCCTGTCACATAAGTCTGACGATTTTGCTCAGTTGATGTATCATTTTCATCCTGCGAGAACATCGGGTTTTTACTCCTGGCTCCCATATAGGGAGGAGTTTGATGTGCCATCTCCTCTTCTCGAAGTTTGATACTTGTAAGAGTACGAAGCTGCGCAGCTGTGAGTGTGTGTTCGTAATCAATGACAATGGAATGAGCAATTTGCCAACAACGCTATAGAGAAAACTTAGACAAGTTTAATAAAGTGTATTCAGACACTAGACGTCTGACTCGTCTAGGCGGCATACCCCAGTGTAACACGCTATTTGCAACACACGCTTAGCTATGCACAGTACGACTACAGATTACTCGTACCCCAATGTAACACGTTATTTGCAATACACGCTTAGCTATGCACAGAACGATTGCACATATAATAGCAAGGCAGATACACAATAGCAAAGCCGACTGCAAAATATTCACAAAACAGCAAGATTGACCATAGCAAAGCAAGCACAATGAACAAGCTAATAGCAAGCTATCAACAACCATTCAATAGCAGGCTGACCATAAAATGCAAGGCTGACACACAGTTTCGTAAAGCGTTGGCAAAGCTAACGCAATGCCAGACAGCAAGCTACACAATGTTCCTGCTCCAGCGTCACCCTAGGCTCAACTCATGCTCTAAGTCCAGCTCCAGCTCCCGGACAGGCTACCCATATTACAACCCAGGGACAATATGGTCCTGTTATCCTGGGTGTAAAGGGGAGCGACGAGCAGAGCAAGAGCAATGTGAATATTTACAACTATGTACACTATAAACAGTTGGAAAATGTATGTGTACAACACGGTTTAGGCAAGGCCAAGACACAGCCTGGAGACGGAATGGACAACCGTGCTCAACCAGTTCTAGTATGGAAATGACAAAGGCAGTGGGGCCCCATCGTTCGATCCCTAGTACTGGTTCACTGGTTGGGAAGACAGCCTTTCAATTTGACTGTAGGTGTATCCGAAAGATTTCCTATGAAAGATGCCATGTTATTACTGGGTAATAACATTACCACTTCTAGTGTATGTCCTGAACCCATAATGATTAATTCTTCTCTGGTGTTGGCCATAACTCGGGCAGCATCCCAAGGGTTGCCTGGCGAGAATGCTGACCTATCCTTGGAGGACTCTGATCTCGGAATAGCCAATTTGTTTTACGAGGAAAACTGGCCAGAGCCTCGTAAATTTAGTGAACAGTCTCAGATCAAGCCTTCCTATTCCAGGGTTGCAGGATTGCCAGATATATCTGTTTCCATGCTCGAGGGACTGTCCTTCCGAGAGGAACAACGAAAGGACCCTTCTTTGAATTTTGCTTTTCAGGCAGCCATGGGTAAATCCTTTCCAGATCATCCGTTCAAATATAAACTTAAAAACGAGTATTTGATCTGCACTGAGACTGGTAAGGAGATAGAGGGTAGGCAACTGCCAGAGAGGTTAGTGGTTCCAACAAAGTTTAGACCTCAAATATTGAATATAGCTCATAATACTTCATTAGGAGGTCACCTAGGAATTACTAAAACATTATACAGAATTACAAAAGAATTCTATTGGCCGAAATTAAGGCAGTATGTGAAGAATCATATCCAATGTTGCCAAGAATGTCAGCAAGTAGGGAAACTTGGACATTCCATTAAACCTGCACCTCTCTAGCCTATACCTGCTGATGGAAAACCTTTTGCAGAATTAATTATAGATTGTGCAGGTCCACTAAGTCCAAGTCTGGAAATCAGTACTTATTTACCATTATGGATAGAGCAATTAGATACCCAGAAGCAATTCCCATGTGCAGTATTAATACTAAAGCCATTCTCAAGGCTTCAACCAGATTTATTTCTTGTTTTGGCATTCCTAAATCTATTCAAAGTGATCAAGGTACTAACTTCACTGCCAAAGCATTTAGGGAAGCATTAACTAAGTTAGGGATAATCCACAACCTAAGGAGGCCTGGTCACAGACCGGGCCGCGGGGGCGTTGACCCCCGGAACTCTCTCCAGGTAAACTCCAGGTATCCACTGCCTATCATCCTCAGTCCCAAGGCGCCTTGGAAAGATTCCATCAGACGTTAAAAACCATGATGAGAACTCTTTGTATGCATTTTCCTACAGACTAGGATGAATCACTACTTTTGTTGCTGTTTTCAATAAAGGAAACTGAGCAGGAGATTACCGGGTATAGTCCGTTTGAGCTGATCTTTGGGTACAATGTACGAGGTCCTCTTCGGATGCTCAAAGGATGGATGGGAGAAAACGTTAGCTAAACACTCTACAACCCGTCTTCAAGGTTGCAGGTGGCACGTCAGTTAGCCAAGGCTAACTTAAAGGCAGCCCAAAAGATGAGAGGTTTAGTTTAATATGTTTATTATGCACCCCATACCCATCCTGTGGGCGATAGTCAAAAAAATTACAGAGGTACATAATGGGTCCAGGGACTGGGCCCCCAAGTTTTGATAACTGAGCAAGTTACAAAGGTAATGAACTCCAGCTAGATCTGGTCAAAATGAAACACAGATATGACAGAAATGCACAATTCCGCTCCTTCCATCCAGGAGACAAGGTGTTGGTACAAGAACCTATATCTGGCTACACCTTGAAAGCTAGATTTATGGGACCCATGCAAATTGTAAGTAAATTATCCGATGTAAATTATGTGGTATCTCCCCTTGAAAAGACCTCAAAAACTAAAACTTACATTAATTGAAAACTTTTCATACACCAGATAAAGTCCCAGTAATGACTCTGTCCTCTACCTCTGAGGACGATTCTGACTCTTTGCACTCTATTTCTGAAATTAATGTCAGCTTCCGAACTCTGTCCTCCTCAAGGACCCTAGCCCTTTAATATTGGGGCTATCTGAAACTCAAGTAACAAGTTTAACTGCGCTTCTACAGTCATACCCTGATATTTTTTCGGATGTGCCGAAAAAATGTACATTAGGTTATCATGATGTATTATTATTATTATTATTATAATCAAGGGGGAAGCGCTAAACCCGGAGGATTATACAGCGCCTGGGGGGGGGGATGTGGAAGGCATTCAGGCTTAATTCGGGGAACTGGAGCACAGATCCAATTCCCTAAATCAAGAGCCCCTCACCAACATCAAGGAACCTTCCTTGAGGGGAATCATGATGTAGATGTGGGAAAGTCTAAACCTATTAAACTCTCCCCCTACAGAGCTAATCCTGAAAAACAGAAGCTACTTCAGCAGGAGGTAGAATTTCTGTTAGAGCATGGGTTAGTGGAAGAGTAATCTAGTCTATGGGCTTCACCGTGCATCCTTGTTAAAAAAGCTGATGGAGGTTTTCGCATGTGTACAGACTACCGTAAGGTGAATGAGGTCACAATTACGGATGCTTACCCTCTTCCTCGTCTGGATGACGTAATCGACTTCGTGGGTAAGGTTACTTTTGTGTCCAAGTTAGATATCCTTAAAGGTTACTATCAGGTACCTTTGACAGATAAGGCGAAGGAAATCTCTGCCTTCGTAACTCCAGGTCATTATCAATATACAATTACCCCCTTTGGAATGACAAATTCTCCCTCTTCATTCCAGAAACTTATACATCAGGCTATTAAAAGGACAAAGGCACAGCAGCTTACCTAGATGACATCGTGATGGTGTCTGATACTTGGGATCAAGACCTGTTTAGAATTAAGGCTCTCTTTGAGACCTTCCAGATTATAATAAAAAAGAAGCGCTAAGCCACAAGGGTTATACAGCGAGACCTTCCAGAGTTCCCATTTAAATATTACTTTTCTGGGCCATGAAGTAGGTAGTGGCTTAATTTGCTGAAGTTCTTGCCATTAAAGATTACCCAATTCCCCATGATAGGAAATCTCTTCAACGTTTCCTAGGCATGATAGGGTTTTATAGAAGATTGTCAAAATTTTTCAGATATTGTAGCCTCTCTTACCAGTCACAAAGTTCCCTTTAATTGGACCCCAGAATGTCAAAATGCTTTTACGAAAGCAAAAAGATTATTGTGTACTGCACCCATTCTTTTGCCTCCAGACTTCTCCAAACCTTTCTCCTTACAGGTTGATGCTTGTGAGTCTGGGGTTGGGGCAGCACTGTTGCAAAACGGGGATGAGGGGTTGAAGCCTGTAGCCTTATCAGCGAAGTTCCAGCCACACCAGAGGGCCTACTCAAAAACTGAAAGAGAAGCCTTCACGCTGGTACTGGCCTTGGAGCACTTCGATATATATGCGAGCCAGACTTTGCAGGTGGTCACAGTCTACACCGACCACAACCCTCTAATTTATCTTCAAAACATGAAGAATCACAACACATGAATTATGAGGTGGTCACTTAGGCTGCAACCATATAACGAAAACAAGTTGGCAGACACATTGTCCATTATTATTATTATAATCAAAAAGAAGCGCTAAGCCACAAGGGCTATACAGCAACACATTGTCCAGATCTTAGATTTTATATTAGGTTAGGATGTGTTAGGGACCTATGTCACTCTTCAGGTCACTTGTTCTATCTAGGCTGGAATATTGCTGCACACTAACAGCACCTTTCAAGGCAGGTGAAATTGCTGACCTAGAAAATGTACAGAGAACCTTCACGGTGTGCATAACGGAGATAAAACACCTCAATTACTGGGAGCGCTTGAGGTTCCTAAACCTGTATTCCCTGGAACGCAGGCGGGAGAGATACATGATTATATACACCTGGAAAATCCTAGAGGGACTAGCACTGAACTTGCACACGAAAATCACTCACTACGAAAGCAAAAGACTTGGCAGACGATGCAACATCCCCCCAATGAAAAGCAGGGGTGTCACTAGCACGTTAAGAGACCATACAATAAGTGTCAGGGGCCCGAGACTGTTCAACTGCCTCCCAGCATACATAAGGGGGATTACCAACAGACCCCTGGCAGTCTTCAAGCTGGCACTGGACAAGCACCTAAAGTTGGTTCCTGACCAGCCGGGCTGTGGCTCGTACGTTGGTTTGCATGCAGCCAGCAGTAACAGCCTGGTTGATCAGGCTCTGATCCACCAGGAGGCCTGGTCACAGACCGGGCCGCGGAGGCGTTGACCCCCGGAACTCTCTTCAGGTAAACTCCAGGTATTGTAACCAGTTTCTAGCTCTTCTTTCCCCCTTTATACATGTGTTTTTTTTTTTTTTTTTTTAGTGAGAGGGTGCGGGTTACCGTCCGCCCACACCTTGGACCTACATTAGCCCTACTGTCTGCTGTCTCACTCTAAGTTTAGGGTTTGGCTTTATGGTTCGAATAAAGCTAAGCTCTAAGAGTTGGATGGATGAGAGGAAAGGCAGTCCCATTATATGGTGCCATGGTGGCATGGTTACTAATGGATATGGTGCCATGGTGGCACGGTTACTAATGGGAGGTGGGAGCCTTTTCCTGAGCCCTCTCGGGGTGGGGGAGTGGCATGCAAAGAGTACATAACCTTTATTCAGCGCATGTACACACCCTCATTGAAAGGCTATTACCCGGAGTTTACCTGGAGAGAGTTCCGGGGGTCAACGCCCCCGCGGCCCGGTCTGTGACCAGGCCTCCTGGTGGATCAGAGCCTGATCAACCAGGCTGTTGCTGCTGGCTGCACGCAAACCAACGTATGAGCCACAGCCCGGCTGATCAGGAACTGACTTTAGGTGCTTGTCCAGTGCCAGCTTGAAGACTGCCAGGGGTCTGTTGGTAATCCACCTTATGTGTGCTGGGAGGCAGTTGAACAGTCTCGGGCCCCTGACACTTATTGTATGGTCTCTTAACGTGCTAGTGACACCCCTGCTTTTCATTGGGGGGATGGTGCATCGTCTGCCAAGTCTCTTGCTTTCGTAGCCAGTGATTTTCGTGTGCAAGTTCGGTACTAGTCCCTCTAGGATTTTCCAGGTGTATATAATCATGTATCTCTCCCTCCTGCGTTCCAGGGAATACAGGTTTAGGAACCTCAAGCGCTCCCAGTAATTGAGGTGTTTTATCTCCGTTATGCGCGCCGTGAAAGTTCTCTGTACATTTTCTAGGTCGGCAATTTCACCTGCCTTGAAAGGTGCTGTTAGTGTGCAGCAATATTCCAGCCTAGATAGAACAAGTGACCTGAAGAGTGTCATGGGCTTGGCCTCCCTAGTTTTGAAGGTTCTCATTATCCATCCTGTCATTTTTCTAGCAATGTGATTGATACAATGTTATGGTCCTTGAAGGTGAGATCCTCCGACATAATCACTCCCAGGTCTTTGACGTTGGTGTTTCGCTCTATTTTGTGGCCAGAATTTGTTTTGTACTCTGATGAAGATTTAATTTCCTCGTGTTTACCATATCTGAGTAATTGAAAATTTTCATCGTTGAACTTCATATTGTTTTCTGCAGCCCACTGAAAGATTTGGTTGATGTCCGCCTGGAGCCTTGCAGTGTCTGCAATGGAAGACACTGTCATGCAGATTCGGGTGTCATCTGCAAAGGAAGACACGGTGCTGTGGCTGACATCCTTGTCTATGTCGGATATGAGGATGAGGAACAAGATGGGAGCGAGTACTGTGCCTTGTGGAACAGAGCTTTTCACCGTAGCTGCCTCGGACTTTACTCTGTTGACTACTCTCTGTGTTCTGTTAGTGAGGAAATTATAGATCCATCGACCGACTTTTCCTGTTATTCCTTTAGCACGCATTTTGTGCGCTATTACGCCATGGTCACACTTGTCAAAGGCTTTCGCAAAGTCTGTATATATTACATCTGCATTCTTTTTGTCTTCTAGTGCATTTAGGACCTTGTCGTAGTGATCCAATAGTTGAGACAGACAGGAGCGACCTGTTCTAAACCCATGTTGCCCTGGGTTGTGTAACTGATGGGTTTCTAGATGGGTGGTGATCTTGCTTCTTAGGACCCTTTCAAAGATTTTTATATGGGATGTTAGTGCTATTGGTCTGTAGTTCTTTGCTGTTGCTTTACTGCCCCCTTTGTGGAGTGGGGCTATGTCTGTTGATTTTAGTAACTGTGGGACGACCCCCGTGTCCATGCTCCCTCTCCATAGGATGGAAAAGGCAAACCAGTACTAGGGGTCGAACGATGGGGCCCCATCGTTTGATCAGTACACAGGTTCGGCCAATGAGAAGATGGTTCTGGCAATCGCAGAGGTGTTGTGGGCACCACCCGCCTGTCTGCCCTTGTCATTTCCATACTAGAACTGGTTGAGCACGGTTGTCCATTCTTTCTCCAGGCTGTGTCTTGGCCTTGCCTAAACCGTGTTGTACACATACATTTTCCAACTGTATATAGTGTACATAGTTGTAAATATTCACATTGCTCTTGAAGGAAAATATATTTCAAAGTCATTCAGCTGAATTTGTTCTGCTTGTCGCTCCCCTTTACACTCAGGATAACAGGCCCTTATTGTCCCTGGGTTGTAATACACCGCCTTGGGAATGGGACGCAATCATGCGAGATCAAGTCTTTATTTTTTGGTTCAAGTGCCCTTCTCCTTCCCCAAAGCACACCTCCCTTCAAAAGTTCAATATTTCCATTAAAAATTAAGAGACCTGGTCTAAGAGCAACGGGTGCGATGATCTCCATAATGATAAATGCAAACCACGGTACGAGTTGGCTTTCAACCCATGGTGAGCGAGTCATAACTTCAGGCCAGTGCGTAAGCCACTCGGCCACCTGGCTATAATAAGATTCATCCAACTAGTCACAATGCTTGTGGGTGTGCAAGTAAACACTAACAAGTACACACATCCATTATATGCACAACGTGTACGAAATGAAAATATTGTATTATTCAGTGGGAAGCCTTAAACCTGGTATAAACCTTGGTAATAAATACCGATAAGTTGGTTTAGAAAGACACGTAAGCAAACACTGATATATTTATTAGAAAACGCTTCGGTCCTGCGACCTTGATCACTTCTAACATACAGAGGTAGAAAGACATATATATAGGCGGACAGTGAGGTGTGAGTGACGCATGGTAACCTGAAGAATGTCATATTGGGACGAAGACGGGTAGACGATGAGATCATATGACTCCTGTGTTGTTGGGTTGGTGGTGCTTAGCCTGCTTAAGTATCATGTATGCTAATGTTTTTGAAATTTTGTGGTTTCCAGTGTTATGTTCTATTGTGTCGGTGATGACATTCTTCAGGTCACCATGCGTCACTCACACCTCACTCTCCGCCTCTATATAATGTCTTTCTACCTTTTTATGTTAGAAGTGATCAAGGTTCCAGGACCGAAACGTTTTCTAATATGTCATAGTGTTTGCCTATGTGTCTTTCTAAACCAAGCATTAAACCTGCACGTCTTGTCATAAAAATATTGTTATACACTCAATAATTCGATAAAGTAAAAGATTATTATACATTAAATTACTAATTAAAGAGAACATTGCGTAACAAGCCTGGTGGCAAAAGCCCTCGTTTCACACGGTGAGGGGTCCGGGTTCGATTCCCGGCGAAGGGGTGAAAACATTGGACGTGTTTCACTACACCAGTTGTCTATGTTCGCCCATCAGTAATAATGGGTACCTGGGTGTTAGTGGACTGGTGTGGGTCGCATCCTGGGACAAAACTGACCTAATTTGCCCGAAATGCTCAGCATAACAAGCGGCTTTCTATATAGCAGTATGTCATTGATGTCAGCTAGGTTTGTATACCTTGTACGTGTACTTGTAGAAAGATAATTATTATTATTATATTCTAGTTATTTTTGATAAAACAAATATTTAACTTTGTTATATTTCATAAGATGGTTTTACATCAGAATAATGGGTTTATAGAAATTATATTTTTATATTCACGAAAAAGTGCTAAACCCATAGGAGTTATACAGCACCTGGAAGGGGGGGTGTATACCTATACCTGAAAACAATTCAGGTTAGATCTAATGGAACAGAAATCTAAAATTTATCAGTATGTCATACAAGTAACTGACTTTACTGGGTTTATTTCTATGCAAGTTACTATATGAAAACATTCTAAAAATTAAACATACAAACCTATATATATAAAAAGAACTGATCAAACTGCTATAGAGGCATTTACCAGGCTCGGTGTAGACGGATAAAATATCTCACTTTTCTTAGACGACACGAGAAAGGTTAAGTGGATGTAGGAAGGCGATAGTAGTGAAGTACACCCACTCACTCCCACTGACAGACACATACTGATGACCAGCAGACGCAGCCCAGCAGGTTCACCACCACTGCTGCTGCTGCTGCTGCTGCTGCCGCTGCTGCTGCTGCTGCTGCTGCTGCCGCTGCTGCCGCTGCCGCTGCCGCTGCCGCTGCTGCTGCTGCCGCTGCTGCCGCTGCCGCCGCTGCTGCTGCTGCTGCTGCTGCTGCTGCTGCTGCTGCCGCTGCTGCTGCTGCTGCTGCTGCTGCTGCTGCTGCTGCTGCCGCTGCTGCCGCTGCCGCCGCTGCTGCTGCTGCTGCCGCTGCTGCTGCTGCTGCCGCCGCTGCTGCTGCTGCTGCTGCTGCTGCCGCCGCTGCTGCTGCTGCCGCCGCTGCTGCTGCTGCCGCCGCTGCTGCTGCTGCCGCTGCTGCCGCTGCTGCTGCCGCTGCTGCTGCCGCTGCTGCTGCTGCTGCTGCTGCCGCTGCTGCTGCCGCTGCTGCTGCTGCTGCTGCCGCTGCTGCCGCTGCTGCCGCCGCTGCTGCTGCCGCCGCTGCTGCCGCCGCTCAGCCAGAGATTGCTACACACCCACACCAGCAACTAAAATCACACCAGCAGCCGAGGAGGAGGGAGAGGCTAGTCAACTGGTTAAATCAAAATTGGGTTTAAAATCCCATCAGTGACAACAAGTAACCCGTTCATCACGTCAGAAATGCTTTAATCCCCAAAAAATAATTTAAATTCCCAGCGTTTACACTATTATAATCAAAACTAAGCGCTAAACCCACAAAGGTCATACAACGTGTTTACACTTAAATTTAACTCCTCCCCCGTCGGTGTATATATTCTGTCAGTGTTAAACATTCCAAGGAAAGTCCTCAAAGAAGATTTATAAAGAAATCTGTGGTGTCTCATGAATCACAACCCCAGGACCTGAGGTAGGAGGAAACAGAGGCACATATCCTAACACCAGTTGTCGCTGTTCATCTTGTGCTCGTGTGTGTATGTATACTCGTGTGTGTACTCACGTAATTGTACTCACCTAATTGTGGTTGCAGGGGTCGAGACTCAGCTCCTGGCTCCGCCTCGTCACTGAGTGCTACTAGGTCCTCTCTCTCCCTGCTCCATGAGCTTTATCATACCTCATCTTAAAGCTATGTATGGTTCCTGCCTCCACTACTTCACTTGCTAGGCTATTACACTTCCTGACTACTCTAACATCCCTTTGACTCATCTGGGTCTTCAACTACCAAATGTGACCCCTTGTTTCTGTCCCCTCTCTGGAACATCCAGTCTCTGTCCACCTTGTCTATTCCATGCAGTATTTTGTATATCGTTATCATGTCTTCCCTAACCTTCCTGTCCTCCAGTGCCGTCAGGACGATTTCCTTTAACCTTTCTTCATAGGACATTCCCCTTAGCTCTGGAACTAACCTTGTCGCAAACCTTTGCACTTTCTCTAATTTCTTGACGTACTTGATCAAGTATGAGTTCCAAACAGGTGCTGCATACTCCAGTATGGGCCTGACATACACGGTGTACAGTGTCTTGAACGATTCCTTACTAAGGTATCGGAATGCTATTCTCAGGTTTGCCAGGTGCCCATACACTGCAACAGTTATCTGGTTGATGTGTGCTTCCGGAGACATGCTCGGTGTTATACTCGCCCCAAGATCTGTCTCCTTGAGCGAGGTTTGCAGTCTTTGGCCACCTAGCCTAAACTCCATCTGCAGTCTTCTTTGCCCTTGCCTGATCTTCATAACTTTGCATTTGGTGGGGTTAAATTCGAGAAGCCAGTTGCTGGACCAGGTGTCCAGCCTGTCCAGGTCTCTTTGAAGTCCTGCCTTATCCTCATACGATTTAATTCTCCTCATTAACTTCACATCTGCAAACAGGGACACTTCTGAGTCTAGCCCTTCCATCATGTCATTCACATATACCAAAAATAGCACTGGTCCTAGGACCGATCCCTGTGGGACCCTGCTTGTCATAGGTGCCCACTGTGATACCTCATCATGTACCATGACTTGCTGTTGCCTCCCTATCAGGTATTCTCTGATCCATTGCAGTGCCCTTCCTGTTATATGTGCCTGATCCTCTAGCTTCTGCACTAATCCCTAGTGAGGAACTGTCAAAGGCCTTCTTGCAGTCCAAGATGCAATCAACCCACCCATCTCTCTCGTGTCTTACTTCTGCTACTTTATCATAAAACTCCAGGTTTGAGATACAGGATTTGCCTTCCATAAATCCGTGCTGGTTGGCATTTATACTCTTGTTCCGCTCCAGGTGCTCCACCACTCTCCTCCTGATAATCTTCATGACTTTGCGTACTATACATATCAGTGACACTGGTCTATAGTTTAGTGCCTCTTTTCTGTCTCCTTAGGCAGTTGCCCAGTTTCAAGGGATGTGTTGAAGATTGTGGTTAGTGGCACACACAGCATTTCTGCTCCCTCTCCAAGGACCCACGGGAAGATGCCCGGTGTAAGCAACAGAAGTCCAGAGGTCATACTGCAGCTTTATACATCATTAGTAAGGCCTCACCTTGATTATGCAGCTCAGTTCTGGTCTCCGTATTACAAAATGGACATAAATTCGTTAGAAAACATTCAGCGTAGGATGACTAAATTAATACATACCATCAGAAATCTTCCTTATGAAGAAAGATTGAAGACTCTTAAGTTACATTCACTTGTTAGACGAAGAATGAGGGGAGACCTGATCGAAGTGTATAAGTGGAAGATAGGTATTAATAAAGGGGATATTAATAAGGTCTTGAGGATGTCTCTCCAAGAGAGAACCCGCAGTAATGGATTTAAATTAGATAAGTTTAGATTTAGAAAGGACATAGGAAAGTATTGGTTTGGAAATAGGGTAGTTGATGAGTGGAACAGTCTACCTAGTTGGGTTATTGAGGCTAGGACTTTGGGTAGTTTCAAATCTAGGTTGGATAAGTACATGAGTGGGAAGGGTTGGATTTGAGTGGGACTTTCACATCAGAGCTTATTTCTTGGGTAGCATTGAAAATTGGGTTGGGTAAATGTTTTGTTAGTGGGATGAATTGTAAAGGACCTGCCTAGTATGGGCCAGCAGGCCTCCTGCAGTGTTCCTCCTTTCTTATGTTCTTATGTTCTTTATGGTCCCATTGCCTTTGAGGTATCAATGTCCCTAAGCAGCTTCTTCACCTCCTCCTCAGTTGTATGTCATCCAACACTTGTTGGTATATTCCTTGCTGGCGTCCCCCTCTGTTCTGTCCTAGAGGCCTTCCTGTCTCCACTGTAAATACTTAAATCTCATGTTGAGCTCCTCACATACCTTTTGACCATTTCTTGTGAGTTCCCCACCTTCTTTCCTCAGCCTGATCACCTGGTCTTTGACTATCGTCTTCCTCCTAATGTGGCTATACAGCAGTTTCAGGTCAGACTTGACTTTCAATGCTATGTCGTTTTCGCACTGTCGCTGGGCCTCCCTCCTTACCTGTGCATACTCGTTTCTGGCTCTTCAATTAATCTCTGTTTTCTTGGGTCCTTTGCCTCCTGTACCTTTTCCATTCTCTGGTGCACTTTGTGTGTGTGTGTGTGTGCCTATTTTTTTTTGTGTACACTCACCTAGTTGTGGGGGTCAATTCACAGCTCCTAGCTGCATGTGTGTACTCGCCTATTTGTGGTTGCAGGGGTCGAATTATAGCTCCTGGTGTGTGTGTGTGAGAGAGAGAGAGAGAGAGAGAGAGAGAGAGAGAGAGAGAGAGAGAGAGAGAGAGAGAGAGAGAGAGAGAGAGAGAGAGAGAGAGAGAGAGAGAGAGAGAGAGAGCCAACACTTAATATTCAACGTCAACAGGGTCTGTGTTACGCCCCTCACTGGTAGACCCACTCGGTCAAGTATTGTGTTTTAATGGCTTTTTTCAGTAGCTAAAACGAAGCTACTGTACTTTATAATATTATCTGGCCTTTATTTAGCTGTGTGAATAGATAGGATGTTTCAGTGATCTAAACTACTGGTACAGCTGTTAAGTACCCAGCTCAAGTTTAGTCACCATTCCCATTCAATCCGAGGTAAGTCTGTTTGGGCCGTCTAGTACAGTTCACCCTCACCTTTCAGTTATCTGAAGAGGGTGAAGGAGCAGCACCTAGAGGAATGGCAAGAATAGTGACCAAACCACTTGTTCAAACTGTAAACGGAAGCAACGATGAGGTCTGGTGTTTTAAAGGGAATGAAAATTATCGTTGTCGTGCAGATCAGATACCACAGACCAATAAAAGTAAAGTGCTACAGAAGAGCAAATAGAAAGATTTAGAAAAGACAAAGTTCAAGTGCGAGGACTGGAATATGTATGGGTGCCAGTATTTGAAACATGGAAAGGAAATGAGAAAAGCCTCTACTGGTCTCCACGAATCACAGTGAGACCCTCCCTAAAGAAAATGAATGTTGAAAATCACCCAATAAAAAAGTGTGGCAGGAGCAAGGAAGAAATAAAACCGAAATCAGAAATAGACACTGTGTATGAAGGAGGAAGATTCAAAAAGAATACTGTGTACCACTTGCAGAATGGACACGTGCCATAGTATAATGAAGCAGAGTACGAATGAAAGTTAATAATGAGATATTGAACACAAGAGGTACTCTTAAATGCCTCATTAGGAAATGGGTAGTGACTAATAACACTGCCAGAAATAGGGAGGTCATTTGTAGTATAATTTTGGTTCCTGTGAAGACACACACACACCTATAGCACTAAGTAGGAAGACAAAGGCAATAGGAAGTTGGCAGTGTCTATGGGCTAGGATGATCAGTAGTCAGTGTGTGGTGGTAGCGGTAAGTAAACAAAATGTGATTTGCAGGAACCCCGAGAAGATGGTATGCAGAAGCAGATGTGGTGGGAGACTGTAGGTGAGAATGTGAAGGTATGGGGTGGGTGGGTTGTTGTCCCTCACCAGTTTCATTTTTCAATAAAAAATATAACTTCAGTGTTTCTGTAGACAGGGAAGCATGGTGCGAAAGGCAGATGTAGGTGGCGTAGAGTGGAGACATTCGTAGTTATCAGATGAGAAGATTAAGACAGAGGTGTCCTAGGAGGTAGGAGTCTGAACGGGGAAAGGCTAGGTAGCAGTAGTACGTTGGGGTGGATGGATGTACACCTGTCACCAATGCAAGGGACAAAATCCAGAGGCAGGAAAAGTTGTGGGGGAACAATATGCTGGTAGGGAGTTTTGGACTTCAGAGGTGTTTTTGACATAATAATCATGGGGGAGTGCTAAACCCGTAGGATTACACAGAGCCTGTGGGGAGGGGGGATGGAAGGCATTCAGGCTCAATTCAAGGAACTGGAGCACAGATCTAATTCCCTAGATCAAGAGCCCCTTGCCAGCATCAAGGAACCTCCCTTGAGGGGGTTTTGACCTTATAGATGCTGACGTAAGAGATGGCTTAGCCAGCGAAAGTTGTGGACAGAGATTATAATCATAACTAGCACTAAACCCATAAGTCTGTGGATAGATTATTATAATCAAAAGAAGTGCTAAACTGCAAGGGTTATACAACACAGCAAGGCAGGGAAGGACGTAGGGAAAATGGGTGGCAAGAGGGAGAGGGATACTTATTAGGGTATGGAGTGCAGCAGGGCAGTGGATAGTGCAGGGGATAGAGGATAGCATGAGATAAAGGTAGAAAGGATGGAGGAGAGTGCTAGAGGCATCATCATCAGTTTGTGTAGTAAATGAGAGTCAATGAGAGTCTGGATTAAAGGACGGTCCATCAGCAAGAAGGGAAGGCAAAGAAAGGGCAGCAGAGTGGAGATGATGTTGGAGGTAAATTCTGCGTGCCCTTTGATAGAGTGGACAGTCCAACAATGTGGTTAACAGATACTGGAATGTGACAGTTCTCACAGAGAGGAACAGGGCACCTCTCCATGAGATACCCGTAAGACGAGTGTGGCCGATGCGAAGACGGGAGAGAGTAGTCTCCCAACCTCGACACTGATAAAAAAGACGGCCAGAAACCTATACTTGGTTTAACAGAATGAAGTTTGTTATGGAGCAGATCAGACCAACGTTGTTGCCAAGTGGTTGTGAAGGTGGGTAGCTATTTCAGCAATATAGTCTGTAAATGGAACACCTATACTATATGAATCTGGGAGGTCACATACTGCTGACCGTGCAGCAGTGTCTGCCTGTTCATTGCTCTGTACGTCAACATGACCAATATCTTTGTGTTTGCTAGATATACGGCGTAGCCTAAGTTGGATACAAAGAACTAGGGGGTGAGGTGTATGAAATCTCCATATAGCCTGTACAGCACTAAGGGAGTCTGAAATGACCACAAATGGTGACACAGGCATAGATGCTACTCTGATAAGTGATACAAGAATGGCATACAATTCAGTCGTAAAAATGCTAGACGGATTCGCAGCAGTGTTTCACGAAATAACGTGTTTCACGACACTGTCCTGAAACACTGCTGCGAATCCGACGCCATCAGAAGACTTAGAACCATTGGTGTACACCGTGATGGCTTGAGAATGAGAGCGAAATTGGTCAAGAAAAAGAGATCAGGAAGTCACCGTAGGTAGTTGGACTTTCGTGCATGGCAGTGGAAAAGAACAGACACGAACAGCTGGAACTTCCCAAAGGGGCAGGGAAAAGCAAGACACTACATGAACATAGGTGACAAACAAATAAAGAACATCTACTAACATCAGTGACTATCCTATATATGGAATTTTGTAGAGGACATGAGATCGAACATAACAGCAAAGGCAATGAGCATCACGGTGATCAGACAAGGATGGAAAATTCACTTCTGCATAGAGGCTCTCAACAGGGGATGAACGAAAGGCACCAAGGCACAGATGGAGACCTTGGTGATGTATAGGATCTAACTTTAAAGTTGCAGGAGAGGCTGCAGAATAGATTTGGTCACCATAATCTAGCTTGGACAAGACTAGAGTGGAATGCAAACGGAGGAGAGTGCAACGATCCGCTCCCCATGAACAATGTGGAAGAACCTTAAGGAGATTTAGCCGACTATGGCAAGTTGTCTTTAACGAAGAAATGTGAGGTCTCCACGTCAGCTGTCGATCAAAGAGCAGGACCAGAAACCTGACCGTATCACATGCCAGAATACGTGAACCGTGTAAGTACAAGGGAGTATCCGTTATAAGCAGGCATCTAGTGAAGGTAATGAATCAGGTTTTTGTACTCGAAAATTTAAAGCCATGAGATGTGGTCCAATGGGAGACTTGGTCTATCACAATGGAAGGGAGGCTGCTGCTAGTCGACAGCCAGTGCCCGAGTAAGCTATAGCGAAGTCATCAACATAAAGTGACAACCAAATATGCAATGGAAGAACGGAAGGTAGGTTATTTATAACTAAGAGAAAAAGGGTAGTGCTAAGGACAACCTTGTGGGACTCCCTCGGCTTGAACAAAGTCTGAGGAAAGCGAGGCACCAATACAGACACGAAAATGTTTGTCAGATAAAAAAGCAAGGAAGGTTGATAGATTACCGCAGAAGCCTAAGGAGTAGGCTTTGGCTACAATGTTATACCTCCAAGTGGTGCCACATGCCTTCTCTAGATCGAAAAAGACTGCTAGGACAGAGTGGTTGTTAGCAAAGGGATCTCACAGAGGGGGACGAACTCCAGCATGCTACCCCCACCTAGAAACTGTAATGCCAGAGGGAAGGACCCCAGAGGCTACAAACGGGATGGGGAAAAAGGGGAGGGTTGAGAGAGGGGAGGGAAGGGAAAAAAGGGGGGTATGGGGAGGAAGGGATAGGGAAGGGAGGATTGAGGGGTACTTAGACTTGGTCTAAGGAAGGAGACCAAAGGATTTGATTCCTGAGACCAAGAGCCTCTTTGCCACATCAAGGAGCCCCCCTCGAAGAGGTGCTATAGCATGAGGCACCCTCCTTTTCTTTAAGACAACAGATTTCCTGTAAGAAAACTGGATAACAGCAATAATATGTAGAATGAGCTTCTCCATGGAAAAAGGCCAGCCACACTGCAGTTCGGGAACTCTGCCAGTGACCTGCAATTATTACAATCATAACTAAGCTTAGTTGTGGTTATAATAATAATCTATCCACAGACTTATCTATGTTACATAGATATGGAAGAATTTAATGTGGGCAATACTCAGCTGTGAGAACAGCTGCATGTTGCCCACAACAGTCTCAAACACAACTGAGAAGAGAAGCTGAGCAACAACCCAACTGTAGTTTGATCAGGAACAACTTTTTCTCTGGTCTGGACCAACAATACTGCTATTGATTTGGAATACTCAGAGACAAAATTTAAAAATACTCATAGTGCATTCCTGTGAAAGATGAACAGGCCATGGGCTGAAAAATATGCAATAGTCTTCAAGTTCATTACTCTGGAAACTAGAGTTACCCAGAAATCAGCAAAAGATGTGTCTTTGTGCTGACTGTAGAGGAGACAGCCAACACTGAATACCAAGGACGATGGGATGCAAGGGGTCAGAACTTGCAATGGACAGAGTCTGAGGCTACAAGAAAAAGTAGAATGAGACTCAATGTAGGTGATAACTGTTAATTTAGGGGGGTAGTGCTAAACCCAATGGAGTCATACAGCACCTGGGAAGAGGAAGTGGGTAATCATATTTGATCTATGAAAGGGATGTACACTTCAAATTCTTTAAGAGTTCCCCACCAGAATCAGCTTTCCTTGAGAATGTGAGGAAATTCATGGGGGAGCCCTATACCCATAAGGGTTATAAAGCACTGGGCAGAATGGGATGCAGTCAGGTTCGATCCAAAGAAGGGAAGGGGAGGTCGAGTTCCTTGGATTAAGAGCCCTTTGCCAGCATCAAGGAACCTTCTTTGAGGGGAAGAGAGGGATGCGAATGATAAATGCAAGTGCATTTAACTGCCATCAAAATACTAGTTAATCCAGTAACTGTCCTTGCATCACATTAGAAACACTGCTGCTTATCCTACACCATCAGAGGATTTAGAGCAATCAGTGTACCTAACAACAGCATGCAAGTGTAACAGAATATGTCTCCTACACTAGTTTAAATTATTGTGTAGGGAAGTGCTAAACATGTAGGGGTCATACAGTGCTTGGGGAATAGGAGGTAATTGGATTTGCAGGAGACATTCCACTTTCTTGAATGAAGAGCCCCTCACTATCACCACCCTCAGGTCAATAAGAGTGGGGTGAACATCAAAATGGTATACAATACCGACAGGTTGGTAGGTAAGACACATAGGTAACAGTTAGGCAACTTTATTCCGAAACGTTTCGCCTATACAGTAGGCTTCTTCAGTCGAATACAGAAAGTAGGCAGGAACAGAGATGTGAAGACGATGTAATCAGTCCATCACCCTTGAAGTTCCTGACTATGGAACTGAACTTCTCCAGGCCGAGGGACTGACAACCTCAAAATTCTACGACTTCAAGAGTGATGGACTGATTACATCGTCTTCACATCTCTACTGCTCCTGCCTACTTTCTGTATTCGACTGAAGAAGCCTACTGTGTAGGCGAAATGTTTCGGAATAAAGTTGCCTAACTGTTGCCTATGTGTCTTACCTACCAACCAAGAGTGGGGTGAAACAATATCCTGGTAGGGAATTTTGAGTTTTGTTCTGGACCTCGGAGATCTTGAAATAAGAGATGAAGGTTTGCCAATGATAGCTGTATGGATGGACGATGGAGGAGGAAGGGAAGAAGGCCAAGAGGTAGGAACATCAGAGGCCAGGCCTGCATAAGGACTGGACACGGGTGACTGTAGGGGAGGGTACAACAGATGCTTGAAGGTGCCAAGTAACTTAGGAGTAAGAAAGCCATGAGTCTCTCTTGAAGGCAGAGGTGAGAAACAGCCAAAGCATAAAAGGCCCTTCTTTTCCTGTTCTTTTAAGAAATCTGGGCAATGGCAAGAAAAAGTAGGGTAAGCCTCTTCCCAGTTAAAGCAAAAAGGGGGTGGCTGCAAGATGAATAGTTATGGTCAGTTGCACTGCAGATAGGGCATTCTACCAATGACTTACAATATGGGGGCCAATATGCTAGCAATTTCTGCACTACCGTGGTGCAGGGATTAACTCCTGCACTTGCAAATGCTGTCCTCCTATACATCAGTGCTGGAAGCTCTCAGCAGTCAAAGGTCAGTTTTGCAATACAGTGGACCCCCAGTTTTCGTCCTTAATCTGTTCCAGAAGGTTGGCTGAAATCCAAAATGGACAAAAACCAAAGTAATATTTCCCATAAGAAATAATGTAAATCCAATTAATCCATTCCAGACACCCAAAAATATTATCAAAAAATAATTATTTTAGAGAATAACTATAGTGCTATAGAGAATAACTATAGCTCTTCCCTGTGGTCGTCCACCAACTCTTCCACACCCCGGCCACTCACATCCAACCATGTGAACTTCCCCAAAGTCACAATAGATTCGACAACAGGCATTAAAAAAACACAATAAAAAGTAAAATACATACACAGTACATTCATTACTTACCTTAAAATATTTGTAGTCTTAGTGTAGGGCAAAAGGTGAGTAGTATTTATTTACAGGAAGTCAGTGTAGGTAACTGGTAGGTATAGGTAGCCAGTAGGCAGCCTTGGCTACATCTACTTGCTCATATTGTGTGTTATAGCGTTACTTTTTTCAACCGGGGAGTCATCCACCCCACCGAGTTTGTTCATTCCTCCAGTAAGAAAGAACCGATCCCTTGTGGTCTAGTATGATTCGATTCCTGCTCCAGGAAGACCTTATTCTGACTGTGAAGCCACCAGCACCCATTAGTGACTTTGTCATGAGTCAAGAATTACTGTATTGAACAGCCGAGTTGGGTACTCCAAGCAGAAGAGTATACCAATTAGTAATTCCACAGTCACTAGTGAACGTAGCTCTACAGCTAGTTCACGATGCACCAGGTGTTGCACACCCTGGTATGGATTGTTCTGTGAAACAAGCCAGAATAAAATACTTTTGGCCACATATGGCAACTGACATTTCTGAGTATGTTAAGAAATGTAGTGTCTGTATGCAGCATAAAGGAAATGTCAATGGTCCTAACCCAATCCAGGTGTATCCAACTACTAGTGAACCGTGGGAAAGAGTTGCGCTTGATTTGTTAACCAATTTTAAATGTTCTCTCCAAGGTAACAAACATCTGTGTGTTATGGTAGACCATTTCACCAGATATTGTGAGTTAGTTCCTATTGCAGATAAGACTGCCGAGACAGTAGCTAAAGCGTTTAAAGAACGCGTTATCTGCAGGCATACCATCCCTAAGTCCCTAGTAACAGATAATGGAGGTGAATTCTGTAATAAGATTCTTGAAAATTTTGTATACCTTGTACAAGATCTCTAAATCCACCATTGTTCCTCATCATCCTGCCAGCAATGGGTTAGCAGAACGAACCAATAAGAAAGTACATACTTGATGTCTTGAGAGCCACTATCAACCCCAATAGTGAAACTTGGGATGAAGTTATACCAGATGTTCAATGTGCCATAAATTCTGCTTACAATGCTTCCATAGGTGACACTCCACATTATGCATTGTATGGTGTAGACAAGCGTTTGCCTTATGAGTTGTTATATTCCACACCGAAACCCAATTATAACCCTGATGATTTCATAGCAACTCGTACCAGCATAGCTCAGTGTTTTTAGAAGAATCCGTAAAACACTTCATAAATCAACAGCAGAATTTGCTAGAGTAACTAATAGCCATGCTAAGCCAACAAAAGTTAAAGTGGGTTTGAGAGTAATGCTGACTAATTTCAACAAAGCATCCGCAATGCCTAAGCTCGACCAAAAGTTTGTTGGCCCTTATCAAGTAGTTGAACATATCAATGGCAATAAGTATAAGGTTAGAGAAATTAGTACTGGTCAGTATAAGGAATCGCATTTAGATCATGTGAAATTAGTATGCGATGTCAAGGATGATATTTCTACCCAGACTAATGTGTCAGTCGCTGACAAGCCTCCTGACTCTGTACCCCCTACCTCTAATACTCAGTCAGATAATCAACCCGAATGTCGTTATTCTTTGCGTACACGACAAGTGATGAGAAACCCTGAAGTATCTTTTGTAGATACAGTGGACCCCCGCTTAACGATCACCTCCCAATGCGACCAGTTATGTAAGTGTATTTATGTAAGTGCGTTTGTACGTGTATGTTTATCATGTGGGAGTTCGAACACGTGGATTGGGTAAGTAATACTCACGTAGGCTGGTAGTACGTATAATTACAGATAATGTGGGGAGAGCCCTTACAGCCGTAACCTTGTCTCCTTGCTCCTCTCGTAACACTGACTAGCCGCCCACAGTACCCATATGTGAGGGGGTCTTTGAATAGTGCTAGGTCAGCACAATATGAGTTCAGACAGTGACTCAGGCAGAGACGGTTGGCAGTGAGTCAACCACCGGTACACTGGTTACTGGTAACTGGTTACTACTACTGAGAGCTCGGCGACGCTAACGTATGTCGTCCCGACATACAACTAATACAAATTAGAGATCTTGCTCCTCTCGTAACACTGACTAGCCGCCCACAGTACCCATATGTGAGGGGGTCTTTGAATAGTGCTAGGTCAGCACAATATGAGTTCAGACAGTGACTCAGGCAGAGACGGTTGGCAGTGAGTCAACCACCGGTACACTGGTTACTGGTAACTGGTTACTACTACTGAGATGTTTGGAGGTCTGAAATGGGCTAATCTACTTCACAATATTCCTTATGGGAACAAATTCGGTCAGTACTGGCACCTGAACATACTTCTGGAATGAAAAAATATCGTTATCCGGGGGTCCACTGTACTTGTTCAGATCGCCCTCAGTCAAGGCTTGTGTTAGCCATTGCAGAAGAATTCGATCCTCCCAAAGACGATAACCATTCTGCATATGTAAATCTTACCTTCGCAGAGTTGGGTTTAAATGTACATAGCCTGTATAATCAGATGTCCAAGATGAATGAAGTTGTCAACTGTGTGTTTTGTTATTAGCTGATCAGTTTTCAGAAAATTTTTTTTGTGTTCACGTTCCCTCCGAATTCTGAGATTAGCAGTACTGATCTGTGCGCGCCAGATTTGCCTTTGCTGTTAATTACTTTCACCTTTGTAAATATATTTTTTTCTTCCTCAGAATCTGTAGAGTGCATGAATACAGATTGATCGATCAATTCCATCCTTTATTATACCATGATTTGTTCTTATAATTTGTAATACATTACGTTAAAACTCATTACGTTAACATCCATTACGATACCATCCATTAGTTCTAAGTTACATATGTCCTTGCTATTGTATAGAATCAGCCCAGACCCACCTGCCTGTTCAGCCTATAGCGTAGTATTGTATGTCGAGACAACATACAAAACATGACCGAGCTGTCAGTATAGTTACTGAATCCCCTTATATGTATACTTGTGTAGTATATTGTGGAGTGTATCATCCATGTATATATTTAGGCACCCTGGTCAGTAGGCTCAGTGACTAGCATGTGTGACATCACGTGATGCTGTTGTGAGCCCTTCGCGCCTGGGATCCTTCTCAGTTCCGTTATCCAAGCAGGCGACAGGACAGGCAGTTTGGGCTCTCCCCCTTCATACTCTGCTAATGTAAGTGTTACCATCCAACAAGTGTATTCTACTCCAATCATCATATCTCCTACGAACCCCCACGACAATTTATCCGTTCCACAAGGTTGGCCAAAATCTGAAATGGCCAAAAACTGAAGTAATATTTCCAATAAAAAATAATGTAAATCCAATTAATCCATTTCAAACACCCAAAAATATTAACAAAAAATACATTTTATAGAGAATAAGTATAGTTTTACATACAGAAAATGAGAAATAAATATAAATGACTAATTTTAATGATAAATGAACATTACATACCTTTATTGAAGACTCTAGTTGGTGAGTAGTCTTTATTTGTAGTCCCAGGCAGACTACATCCCAGATATATACCTACAGGCTACATACACTGCAGCCTACAGTCATATTATTACCATCAACATACCATGTTCAAATCTAGAGACTGTACAGAGAACCTTTACTGGAAGCACTTGACTTGTACTCGCTGGAGTGCAGGCGAGAGAGATATATCATAATCTACACCTGGAAGAGTCTGGAGGGACTGGTCCCTAATATGCACACAAAAATCACTCCTTACGAAAGCAAAAGACTTGGCAGGCAATGCAACATATCCCCAGTGAAAAGTAGGAGCATCACTGGTACACTAAGAGAAAATGCAATGAGTGTCTGGGGCCCAAGACAGCCCAACAGCCTCCCACCAGCAATAAGGGGCATTACCAGTAGACCCCTGGCTGTCTTCAAGAGGGAGCTGGACAGATACCTAAAGTCGGTGCCGGATCAGCTGGGCTGTGGTTCATACGTTGGATTGCGTGTGGCCAGCAGTAACAGCCTCGTTGATCAGGTCCTGATCCACCGGGATCAGGACCTGATCCACCGGGATCAGGACCTGATCCACCGGGATCAGGACCTGATCCACCGGGATCAGGACCTGATCCACCGGGATCAGGACCTGATCCACCGGGATCAGGACCTGATCCACTGGGATCAGGACCTGATCCAGGGATCAATGCCCCTGCGTTGATCCTTCAGGTAGACTCCAGGTAACAACTACCTTTAGATGCCATCATAAACAAAGGGAGAAGTAATGAATACTGTAATTCATGCCGAGAATTGTAAACAAAAGCGTTATGTATTAACCCTTAAACTGTCCAAACGTAGATCTACGTTTTTTCAACATTTGAAAGTATGTAAAAAAAAATTTTTTTTTTTTTACATTTGAAAACGTGTAAAAACAATTTGATCTACTTTTTTTTTTGTTATATTTGAAATTATATAAAAAAAAGCGAAGATCTACTTTTGGAGCACTACACATGTGAACGTAGATCTGCTTGGACAGTTTAAGGGTTAAGGGCAGTGACTGGGCCTACGCAGATTCAGTTTTCTCTAATGCTGGACCAGAGAAAACATAATGTTTACTTTCCACCGCATATAAACCTTGCATGTTTATATGTTATGTAACGTGTTTCTTACATAATTTTGAAGAAAATATCATAGATGGATTAATGAAAATGTCTATATTAACATAAGACATTTAATGTGCCCAAGAGTGAATCACGAATGTATGAAACCCAGGATAAAATTTTGCCAAAAAAAGTGGTCAAAATCTGAATTGTACTATTTCTGCACCGGACAAAATCTGGGGGTCCACTGTATTCCATGGATAACACCTCCGGCCTCAGGCAGGAAGGACTCACGTTTTGACAATGATAACTGGGAGGTTCTGGAATTCTATATTCTCCAGAAAACTAGAGTCACATTGTGTAAAGTCCTGTTAGCCTATGATATGTGGAGTGAGATCAGTACCCCAGAGAGAACTGAGAATGTCTGTGTATTGTGATTGGGGATGTTGTCAATAGAGCTAAGGAGGACAGAACCGGAAAAGCACCCTTGGAATCTACAGAGCTCCCTTCAGCAACAATCAAACAACTAAGAACTAGCATTTAATAACCTCTCTCCATATCTTCCCTGATGCAAACACAGCTTAGGAACATCTGGATGACAAACAATGATCTTGCTTTTGCTTGCTACTGTCAGGGTTATCACTAGCATTACACCTAGATCATGCCAATGTCCTCAATACAATAAGTAGCAGTACTCCTTGAAAGCATGAAATTCTACAACATCCTAAGTAAATTGAAATGTGTATCAACAACACTGAGGTGAGACTAATTACAACAGAATGAATAAAGTCAACTGCAAGTTAGCAAGTTAGGATCTTTCACTAACAATCATAGCAACTGATAAAATAACCAAACGTGTTGAATAAAATTAATGATAGAAAAAAAAAATACATATATGCATATATATATGGTGGAACCCTGAGTCAGTCTCCCTGTGTCTCTTGGTGAATGAGTATATACTCCGCGCATTCATCCTAACGCTTTCGTAAAATCCATTGGTTTTTGCGCTTGTTTATTAACCCGTTAACTGTCCAAACATAGATCTACGTTCTTACCACTACCACTCCAAACGTAGATCTACGTTTTATTTTTCCTGAGATGCCTGGTCAGCACAGAATGGGTCTTAACACTATGTGTGCATAGTTTTAAAAATATCTGGGACCACTTAGTACCTTGTGGGAGCACCAGTTCAATTGAGAGCCAGCTAGAGCAAACAGCACAGCAAACACCTAGAATTTACTGATGTCATGTAGTATTAACATTCCCATTTTAAGAGGAAAGTGATGTTGAACCCAGTTTAGTGGCTTTGAGGTGGATATGGCCGTAAGTGGTCGAGGAAATACCAAAAACCTCAATAATAATCCATGTGCAACATTTGTGCAACACCCTTTCAATTTTGGTACCACTGGTAGTGTCAAACTACCAGAATGTCCTATAACCTATGCCCTAAGTAAAGAGAAACGATTCTGGAACGTGTAATACGTGTTCGGCAGGCTGGCTGGCTGGCTGGGTGGCTACCTGACTGGGTGGCTGCCTGACTGGCTGGCCAACTGGCTGGCTGGCGGCTGGCTGCTTGGCTGTCTCTATCTTCGTCTGTCTGTTTGCATCTACAGTGGTCCCTCGCTTTTCGTAGTTCTCGGCAATTGTAAATTTCGCCAATCACAGGGGTATTTTCGTATAAACATGGACTCGCTTTTCATAGGTTGACTCGCGAGTCGTAGTTCATCCGGGACGTGTACCTATGGCGTGAGCCGTGGCAGCAGCCAGTCTGGCATTGTTTACCAGTGAGTGAAGGTCCCCTCAAGTGCTCCAGTGAAATATTTCATAATATTCCATTTATTTTAGTGCTTGCAAGTACTAAATAAGCTACCATGGCTCCAAAGAAAGCTCCTAGTGCCAAGCCTGTGGTAAAGAAGGTGAGAAATACGATTGAATTTAAGAAAACCATCATTGAACAATATGAAAGTGGTACAAGTGTGGCCGAACTGGCCAGGATGTATAAGAAACCCTACACAACCTTATGTTCCATAGTGGCCAAGAAAAAGGAAATCAAGGATGCTGTTATTGCAAAGGGGGTAACTATGCTGACAAAAATGAGATCAGCAGTACTCGAAGAGGTTGAGAAGTTATTATTGGTGTGGATAAATGAGAAAGAATTAGCAGGAGATACTCTTATGACTTCGATTATTTGTGAAAAGGCTAGGCAGTTGCATGACGATTTGGTAAAGAAATTGCCTGCAACTAGTGGTGATGTGAGTGAATTTAAGGCCAGCAAAGGCTGGTTTGAGAGATTTAAGAACCGTACTGGCATACACAGTGTGGTAAGGCATGGTGAGGCTGCGACAAGGTGGCTGAAAAATATGTGCATGAATTCCAGGAGTACATAGAGGCTGAAGGACTGAAACCTGAACAAGTGTTCAATTGTGACGAAATAGGCCTCTTTTGGAAGAAAATGCCAAAGAGGACCTTCATTACACAAGAGGAAAAGGCAATGCCAGGACATAAGCCTATGAAAGACAGGCTGACGCTAATGTTCTGTGCTAATGCTAGTGGGGATTTCAAAGTGAAGCCATTACTAGTGTACCATTCTGAAAATCCCAGAGTGTTCAGGAAAAACAATGTTATGAAGAGTAAATTGTGTGTGTTTTGGAAATCTAATAGTAAGGCATGGGTCACGAGGGAAATTTTCGTCGAGTGGTTCAATGAAGTGTTTGGCCCTAGTGTGAAGGAGCATCTCCTGGAAAAGAAATTGGATCTCAAGTGCCTGCTAGTAATGGACAATGCACCTGCTCATCCTCCAAACTTGGATGACCTAATTTTCGAGGAGTTTGGGTTCATCACAGTAAAGTTCTTGCCCCCGAATACCACTCCTCTCCTCCAGCCGATGGACCAGCAGGTCATTGCAAACTTTAAAAAAACTCTACACAAAAGCAATGTTTCACAGGTGCTTGACTGTGACCACAGACACTCACTTGACCCTAAGGGAATTTTGGAGAGAACACTTCAGCATCCTCCATTGCATAACCCTTATAGGTATGGCTTGGGAGGGAGTGACTACCAGGACTTTGAACTCTGCCTGGAGAAAATTGTGGCCAGATTGTGTCGACAAGAGGGATTTTGAAGGGTTTGGGACTGACCCTGATGAGCCTATGTCTGTTGTAAAATCAACTGTGGCACTGGGGAGTTCCATGGGGTTGGATGTGAGTTTGGAGGATGTGGAAGAATTGGTGGAAGACCACAACGAAGAGCTCACCACTGAGGAGCTGCAAGAGCTTCAGCAGGAAGAGCAACAGATCGCAGCTCAGAATCTTGCTGCAGAGGAAGAGGAAGAGAGATGGCAGAAGGTGCTTTCTTCAGAAATTAAAGAGATTTTTACTATGTGGGGTAAGATGGAAAGCTTTATGGAGAAACATCACCCTGACAAGGTTGCTGCAAGCCATGTTGGCAACATGTGCAGTGACAAAGTCTTGGGCCATTTTAGGGAAGTTTTAAAGAGACGCCAGAAACAGAGCTCTCTCCACAGTTATTTTGCGAGACAGGACTCCAGTGACTCTCAAGGTGGTCCTAGTGGCATTAAGAAACAGAGAAGACAAGCAACCCCAGAAAAGCAATTGGTACCTGAGGTGTTGCTGGAAGGGGATTCCCCTTCCAAACTATAAACAATCCAATCTCTCTCCTCCTCCAGTCTCCCATACACTAAGAAGAATCTCCAATAAAGGTAAGTGTTATGATGTTAAAGTTTCATTCATCATTTCCCATTGTATTGTTTATGTACTACATGTACAGTGGTCCCTCGTTATTCGTAATTAATCCATTCCTGGAGCCGTTACTATAAACGAAATTTACGATTTACGAATAAATTTTCCCCATAAGAAATAATGTAAATACAATTAATCCGTTCCTGACACCCAGAAGTATTAAAACAAACAAATTTTTTACATGAAATATACATGTAGTACATAAACAATACAATGGGAAATGATGAATGAAACATTAACATCATAACACTTACCTTTATTGGAGATTCTTCTTAGTGTATGGGAGACTGGAGGAGGAGAGAGAGTGGATTTTTTATAGTTTGGAAGGGGAATCCCCTTCCATCAACACCTCAGGTACCATTTGCTTTTCTGGGGTTGCTTCTCTTCTCTGTTTCTTAATGCCACTAGGACCACCTTGAGAGTCACTGGAGTCCTGTCTCACAAAATAACTGTGGAGAGAGCTCTGTTTCTGGCGTCTCTTTAACACTTCCCTAAAATGGCCCAAGACTTTGTCACTGTACATGTTGCCAACCTGGCTTGCAACAACCTTGTTAGGGTGATGTTTCTCCATAAAGCTTTACATCTTACCCCACATAGTAAAAATCTCTTTAATTTCTGAAGAAGGCACCTTCTTCCATCTCTCTTCCTCCTCCTCTGCACTTGTACCACTTTCATATTGTTCAATGATGGTTTTTTTAAATTCAATCGTATTTCTCACCTTCTTTACCACAGGCTTGGCACTAGGAGGTTTCTTTGGAGCAATGGTAGCTTATTTAGTACTTGCAAGCACTAAAATAAATGGAATATTATGAAATATTTCGCTGGAGCACGCGAGGGGACCTTCGCTCACTGGTAAACAATGCCAGACTGGCTGCCGCCCTGGCCCACGCCGTGCGTACGCGTCCCGGATGAACTACGACTCGCGAGTCAACCTATGAAAAGCGAGTCCATGTTTATACGAAAATATCCCTATGATTGTTGAATTTTACGATTGCTGGGAACTATGAAAAGCGGGGGACCACTGTATATCTGTCTGTCTATCTCTGTTTCACAGGCACACATAAATACAATTATAAATAGTGTAAATTACCTAGGATAACCCCAAAAATCCAGAAAGTGTTATATACTGTGCTTGTATATAAAATGCGTAGCAAGCAAATAATACGTATTTACATTTGCTCAGGAACCAGACGTGACGACGCAGTCGTGTATAATACCTGTTGGTTCATGAGTGGCTCTCTCTGAGACAGAGAGAGACAAGCAGAGACAGATAAGCAGAGACAGAGATAAACAGAGAGCTAGATGGACAAAGAGCTAGACAGACAGACAATGTTTGTGTAACAGTGAAAACAAATAAAGCCAGGGCCGTTGACGCTCATCATATGTCACCACTTCACAGTCAGCATTGGACTTACATTTGTCCCACATCATGCTTCAAGGGAACTTATTATTATTATTATTATTATTATTATTCTTATATTCTCCAACATATCCAAAACACTGCTGGGACCTATAAAGCAGGTGTAAATGTTCACCTGTCAGTGTGTGTGTGACAATTTGAGTACAATTTCAGTACCTAATATTAGTGTCAGAACAAAGCTTGGCTATCAACTCGCAAGAACGACTGCAAATTGTAATTACATATCAGAACATAAAAATTATATAAAATATAAAAATGAGAAAAAAAAGGTATATCAGCAACCCTTCTGCAAGCACCAGGACTCGATGTTGCTATCAGGTGAGCATCAAGTGTCAACTTCGCAGGCTCATATCTCAGTAAGTACTGACCCTAAAGATTTTTTTTTATCCTATGTCACATAGAAAAATGCGCCCTAGTTCTATAAAACGTAGATCTACATTTGGACAGTTAACAAGTGTGACTGTAAAATAAGCCACCATGGGCCCAAAGAAAGTTCAAGTGCTAGTCCTTTGGTAAAAGAAGTGAGAAACACTATGGCATTTAAAAAAGAAGTTATTGAAAAATATGAGAGTGGTGTGTGGGTGCTGGAACTTGAGAGGGAAGGAGGTGCCTTCTTCAGATATTAAGGAGATTTGTGCAATGTGGAGTAGGGTGCAAGCTTTTTCTGAGAATTATTACCCTGACCAAGCTGAAACAAGCCATATCTGCTACATATTCAGTGACAAAACCTTGGCCCACTTCAGGCAAATCTTAAAGAGGTGCCAGAAACAGCTCTCTGGACATATTTTGTGCGACAGGGGTCCAGTGACTCTCAAGCTGGTCCTACTGCCATTAAAAGGCAAATAAGGGAAGTAATCCCAGAGAGGGACTTATTACCTAAAGTCTTTATGGAGGGGGTTTCCCCTCCAAACAATAACCCAAACTCCTTCTCTCCTCCTCGCCTTCTTCCATATGCCAACAAGAGTCTTCAATGAAGGTATGTAATGTTTATATTTATCATTGTTTTGTGTATGTAAAACTATAGTTAAACCTTACAAAATGTATTTTATTTTTTATTTTTGTTGGGTGTCTGGAACAGATTAATTGTATTTACATTAATTCTTATGGGAAATATTGCTTTGAATTTAGGCTGTTTTGAATTTAGACCGACCTTTTGGAATGGATTATGGCCGATATTCGGGGTTCCATTGTATAAGCATTTCATAAATTCAACAAAATGCACAAGTTTAGCACAAATCATAAAAGCAAAGATGTAATATATGCAGATCTGAAAATGCAGCTGCTTTAAATTGGTGGTTTTCTAAAATTGATAATGAGAGATTTGCATGCCAGTAGCACTTAACAGAAGCCAGCTTTGCTCACTCTAGTTTATACAATCATGAAGCATTATAACTGTTCCTATACATATGCAATCTAAAATCTTTGTTGTTGTTTAGTGTAGATATCTGCATTCTATACTGGTTTGTAACAAATCAGCAGATGCCTCTTAACTTTCATTTCCTCCAAGGATTGATGCAAGGTTATTATTACACAGGTGCATACACAATATGTTGGAAATTTTGAAACACCTTTCTGGGTTTAGCTGATGGCATAATGTTTTGCTAACTTATAAAAAGCTAGTTTAATTGTGATAAAAAAAAAAATACGGCAATATAAAAATATAAGAAGCCTATTGCTCAAAATTTCATATAAACAAAGATTCCTTCAAATAATATTTATAGGAATCATATCATAATTAACCACAACTCTCTACAGTACATAGGATATTGATACTGTTTCTAACAGACTGCAGTAATATTACTGATGTTTTATATACATCTGAGGTTTTAACAGTGAAATTTCTTTAATCTATTCCCAGTTCTGTAGGAAATCAGAACTAATTACCCTTAACAAGTTTCTATGTTCCAAACATGTATAAAATTTATATTGTAAAGATACAAGACTATAAAACCTGGTCATATACTGTACATTGCAACAGATATTACTAACAAAAATTCTAAAAGCCAGTGGCCACTGATTAATATATTTTCAGAATGGAAGGTAAATTTCATATACTGGATATTTTAACAATTATAATTCAATTCCAATTACGGTATTTTTAAATGAATTAAGAGCCTGAATTTATGTGCAACCTACAACTTTTAGATTAGATGTCTTAGTATAAAAAACTTAAGTAGAGATTTAAGAAATCATTTGTTACTGCCACTGTAAATAGCATCAGTCTAATATTAAAAAATAGAATGTTAGCTACCCAGTTGAGTTACAATAATACTGCACATAGACCTTTAACATACTATGTTTATGGATATAAACAAAGCAGCTTTGATATACAGTTGACCCTCATTTAACAGAGCTGTTATGTTCCTGAAAAGTGTAAACAAAAAATCTTGTAAAATAAACTAATGCACACACACACACACACACACAAAAAAAAAAAAAAAAAAAAAAAAAACCTACATTCCTGGCACCAACAAAAATGATATTTTTTATAGTTCAATAATTCATCAAAATAATAGTTTTCCATTCCTTACCTTATGGTTATCATTGCTTGTTGATCTATAAATGTGGGGAGAAGGCTGATGCACCTCTGTACAATACCCATACAAACATGTTTTAAGCAATATCACAATTATCACCTGCCACCTCCACCAACCATCACCTGACATTAGTAAAAATACCATAAATTACCAGCCAAAAGATAAGCTTTTATTAAATGCATGACAACCATCCAAAAAAATATGAAAAGGAAAAGGATCTTGGGGTGAATATAACACCGGGCACATCTCCTGAGAGGCACATCAACCAAATAATTGCTGCAGCATGTGGGCGCCTAGCAAACCTAGGAACGGCATTCTGAAATCTTAATCAGGAATCGTTCAGGATCCTGTACACTGTGTACTTTAGGTTACCACTATTCAATTATTGTTGGGTTTAACCCTTAAACGGTCCAAATGTATATATACGTTCACTCGCGTAGCGCCCCAAATTTTTTGAGGAAAAAAGAAATCTTTTCTTTTAAAAGGAAAAAAGAGCATATGGTACCCAGGCATCCCCAATTATTTTAATATGGAACACAGCGAGTGCACAAACCCATTCTCTCATGTGTAGGTGACTCAGGCTTATTGTGGCAATGTTGAATGAATGACAAAGAAAATGTATATATACGTTTGGACCGTTTAAGGGTTAAGGGTTGCAATGGCCCAAATATCTCTTAAGTCCATCTCATTGATGTAAGACTACCAGTATGCTTTTGTGAATATAAACTGTAACTTTAAGGGGCTGTTGAGATGTTTTGGGTCTAAAGAGAGGATGGAGAGGGATAGGGTGATAAGAGGGTATATAAACCTGGGGTGAGAGGTAGGAAGGGTTGGGGTTATCTCAGAAATGGTTGGATGGAGAGGATAAAAAGAGGCTTTGAGTTTTAGGGACTTCAGTATCCAACTTGTTTCCTCTTCTCACGATGTGACAGACACCAGTCCACCTGTCCAACACCCTAATATTCCCTGTTACAGGTGTACAAATAACAGTCCATATCCTTAATACTTGTCTTCTACACTGAAATTATTTGCTTGCAGTTGAAGTGTAAGTAAGGTAACTTATGGAGGGATTCATGGAAACCAGTTAGCCAGCCAAGAGTCCTGGAGGCGGGAAGGGCAACATCCCCTCCCCTCTGAAGGAGAGGTGGGAATGTTGCAGTTGGAGGATAATTTGAATTGTAATGTCAGCACACTTCTAGAGATACAGATTGAATGAATGATGAACATGTTTCCTTCATTGGGTCACTGTGCCTCAGGAGATGGATCCTGAGATGTGTGCGTAAAGAGAAAAAAAATCAAATATAGAAACATGAGTAGCGAGGAGCAAAGGTAGGGAACGAGCAGCAGTTTGTAAACAATGACAAAACAGGAAGTTGACCCTTACATCCTTACTCATCATACGAGTTTGTCAACTAAATTAATGTACAATGTATGTTAAATATCCAGGTTCGTCTCATTTTAACCCTGATTATACAAAGGCAAGCAGAGGAGGCACTCTTATGGAGAGGTGCAGAACATGTAAACCCAGAATCTGTAACTCCTTTATTTATCACAAAATACAAGTTTAATAAAACTGATAGAGTAGGTACTATACTCACATATATCTAATTTCCTTTCAATTTACTCATGATTAAGCAAATGGAGGGAAGCAAAGGATATATAAAGCTTGGAGTCTTTTTCAATTTGTATACTGTAAATATTACCTCCATAGCATTACATTATAGCTGACGATGCAAAGGATATGAAAACACTGCATGAACTGACTACGACGGAACAAACAGCTAACTTAGTTACGTATGTTAACCCTTAACCCTTTGATCGTAACAACCCCCAATCCTAGAGTGTCTCTCAGTGATACAAAATGTTTAAAAAAAAAAAAAAATTATGGAATTACACTCTCACGAAGTTTGTGATTTTGGCGATATTTACAAATCGTCGATTTTGCCTACTTTGAGCCCTATTTTTGGCCAATTCCATTGTCCCAGTCAGTCAAACTCATAGCTATTTCTTTAGAACTCCATTTGTTCTATCGATTTAGTGCAAGAAACAGTCCATTTACCGATTTTAACTACCCAATTAAGTGGACAGAAATTGGCAATTTGGCCAATTTCATGCAAATTAAAAAATATACCAACTTCAAAATAGGGTCCAGAATAAACAATGCAGACATTCCTGGGACTAAAATAACATTTTCTCTGTTCATCAGTCACATCTCCAGGACCCTCTTATATTACTCTTGCTTTCTATTTTGAATTTTTTATTCACAAAAAATAGAAGATTTACTATTATGCAGACTACTGCATTATTGTAATATTATTATAATAAAAAAGAAGCGCTAAATCATAAGGGCTATACAGCACTGCAGGGCAGGAAGGAAGCGAGGGTATCAGGTGGCAAAAAGGAGAGGGATGATTAGTAGATTACAGAGAACAGCGGGGCAGTGGATAGTGCAGGTAGCAAGAGATTGAGGTAGAAAGGGCTGAGGGGAGTGCGAAAGGTATCATCATCAGAGTTTGTGGAGTAAATCAGCTGTTGTCAAGAAGTCAATGAGAGAGTCGGGATTAAAGGAGGGTCCATCAACAAGAAGGGAAAGTAAAGAGAGAGTAGTAGAGTGGAGATGACGTTGGAGGTAAATTCTGCGTGCTCATTGATAGAGAGGGCAGTCTAACAATGTGGCTAACCGATACTGGAACCTGACACTTCTCACAGAGAGGAACAGGGTGCCTCTCTATGAGATACCCATGAGTAAGACGAATGTGGCCAATGCGAAGACGGGAGAGTGTAGTCTCCCAACCTTGGCACTGATGACAAGAAGACGGTCAGTAACCTATACTCAGTTTAATAGAATGAAGTATATTACCGAGTTGTTGCCAATGGGTGTGAAGGTGGGTAGCTATTACAGCAAAATAGTCTGTAAATGGAACACCTCTATATGAAACTGGTAGGTCATGTACTGCTGACCGTGCAGCAGTGTCTGCCTGTTCATTGCCCATTACTGTAATAATTGTATAAATAATGTCAACCCATTTGTGACTGCGTATTAGAATGGCTAGTTGGACATTTACTGAAAAATAATGTCATTTGTTTACTCTTGAACATCGGCAAAAATTTAACATTTCCACTACTTTGAGTAGCATTTCAAGGTCCTTTTCATAATGAAACCAATCAAAATCTTCTCTATTTCTATAATATGTTTCCCATTCCATCAAATGAAACCAAGAAAACGAGAATACAACCAAAAATACTATACGAAAATATACTTCAAAGTTGGAATTTTAATTCAAAAAGTTTTTTTTTTCTCATTATGCACTGCGTGCTGCAGGATTTTTTTATATTACGCACACTGACCACACAGACCCATTCTCTCACATGTTGGCCTATCAGCTTTCTTCCGCTTGATTTGAAGCCGCTAGAAGTTTTGAGTATACGTACAGTGGACCCCCGCTTAACGATCACCTCCCAATGCGACCAATTATGTAAGTGTATTTAGGTAAGTGCATTTGTATGTGTATGTTTGGGGGTCTGAAATGGACTAATCTACTTCACAATATTCCTTATGGGAACAAATTCGGTCAGTACTGGCACCTGAACATACTTCTGGAATGAAAAAATATCGTTAACCGGGGGTCCACTGTATATACGTCAAACACATTGGTTTGTAAGACATATATATATATGACTGAAATAGTCAAAGGGTTAAATTGCGAGATACTCTGAAAAAAAAAATTCCAGTCTCTGTGGAAGATTGAATTTTTTTTTCCTTACAGTTTGAGAGAATTCAGTTTTCTGAACTGAATAAGACCAAAATGAGTGGAATCTGGTAAAAATTTTACAATTGTATGGAGTGTTGAAGTTGGTGAAAAAATGATCACTAATTGGCAAAAGTGGTGTAAAAGCGCCAGCAATATTTACATTTTACAATTTATTGCCATCAAGATATGATTGTTTTTCAATTTTTTAATTGCTTTTAATGTTTAATACTACTACACTAATTTATGATATTAGATGTGTTTAAAGGTATTTTAGCTCTTCAAACGTGAGAAAATACCCAACCCAACATTGATCCAGTGGAATACATGGTATAATTGTTTTTACCTGTTTTACTATTCTGTTTGAAGGCTATGTACAAGGAATTCATACAACAATTATTTCAGAGTGTATTACTTCTCAAAACATGGAAATAAGTCACACTTGCTCTCAGACATGGAGATGTCATGTCTGAGAGCAATGTGTGGTGTGAATATAATGCAGAGAATTCGTAGTTTGGAAGTTAGGAAGAGGTGCGGGATTACCAAAACTGTTGTCCAGAGGGCTGAGGAAGGGTTGTTGAGGTGGTTCGGACATGTGGAGAGAATGGAGCGAAACAGAATAACTTCAAGAGTGTATCAGTCTGTAGTGGAAGGAAGGCGGGGCAGGGGTCGGCCTAGGAAAGGTTGGAGGGAGGGGGTAAAGGAGGTTTTGTGTGCGAGGGGCTTGGACTTCCAGCAGGCATGCGTGAGCGTAATTGATAGGAGTGAATGGAGACAAATGGTTTTTAATACTTGACGTGCTGTTGGAGTGTAAGCAAAGTAACATTTATGAAGGGGTTCAGGGAAACCGGCAGGCCAGACTTGAGTCCTGGAGATGGGAAGTACAGTGCCTGCACTCTGAAGGAGGGGTGTTAATGTTGCAGTTTAAAAACTGAAGTGTAAAGCACCCTTCTGGCAAGACAGTGATGGAGTGAATGATGGTGAAAGTTTTTCTTTTTCGGGCCACCCTGCCTTGGTGGGAATCGGCCAGTGTGATAATAAATAAAAAAAATAAAAAATTTAACACATCAGCCATTTCCCACTGAGGCAGGGTGACCCAAAAAGAAAGAAAAACCCAGAAAGAAACAAAAATACTTTCATCATCCTTCAACACTTTCACCATCACTCAAACAATCACTGTCTTTGCAGAGGCACTCAGATACAGCAGTTCACAAGCCCCTCCAAACTGCCAATATCCCAAACCCCTCCTTTAAAGTGCAGGCATTGTACTTCCCATTTCCAGGACACAAGTCCGACTAACAGGTTTCCCTGAATCCCTTCACAAAACATTACCCTGCTCACACAACAACAGCTTGTCAGGTCCCAAAAAACATTCGTCTCCATTCACTCCTATCTAACATGTTCACGCATGCTTGCTGGAAATCCAAGCCCCTCACCCACAAAACCTTCTTCACCCCCTCCCTCCAACCTTTTTGAAGACGACCCCTACCCCACCTTCCTTCCCCTACAGATTTATATGTTCTCCAAGTCATTCTACTTTGATCCATTCTCTCTAAATGACCAAACCACCTCAAAAACCCCTCTTCAGCCCTCTAATACTCTCAGTAACTCCATGCCTCCTCCTAATTTCCACACACTGAATTCTCTGCATAATATTTACACCACACACAGCTCTTAGACAGGACATCTCCACTGCCTGCAACCACTTTGCTGCAGCATTTGTAACCCAAGCTTCATACCCATATAGGTAGTTGGGTAGTTTCAAATTTAGGTTAGATAAATGCATGAGTGAGAGGGGTTGCATTTGAGTGGGACTTGCATATGAGTGGATAGGGTTAACAGAGCTTATTTCTTGGGTGGCATTGAAAATTGGTTGGGCAAATGTTTTGTTAGTGGGATGGATTGTAAAGGACCTGCCTAGCATGGGCCAACAGGCCTGCTGCAGTGTTCCTCCCTTCTTATGTTCTTATGCTCATAGGTGCGTTGGTACCACTATACCTTCGTACATTCCCTTCTTTGCCTCCTTGGATAATGTTTTTTTTGTCTCCACAGATACCTCAATGCACCACTCATGCTTTTTCCATCATCAATTCTATGGTTAACCTCATCCTTCATAAACCCATCTGCTGACAAGTCAACTCCCAAATATCTGAAAACATTCACTTCTTCCATACTCCCTCTCTCCAATGTGATATCCAATTTTTCTTTATCTAAATCATTTGACACCCTCATCACCTTACTCTAATCTACATTCAATTTCAACTTTCTACATCTACACACCCTCCCACACTTTTCTACTAACCTCTGCAACTTTTCTTTAGAATCTCCAATAAGCATAGTATCATCAGCAAAAACTAACTGTCAACTCCCATTTTACTTGATTCCCCATAATTTAATCACACTCCTCTCCCCAACACACTAGCATTTACTTCTTTTACAACCCAGTCTATTAATATATTAAACAACCATGGTGAGGTTACACATTCCAGTCTAAGACCTACTTTTACTGGGAAGTAATCTCCCTCTCCTACATACTCTAACCTGAGCCTATCCTCCTAAAAACTCTTTACAGCATTTAGTAACTTACCACCTATTCCATATACTTGCAATATCTGCCACATTGCTCCCCTATCCACTATCACATGCCTTTTCTAAATTCATAAATGCAATGAAAACTCTACCTTTATCTAAATACTGTTCACACACATGCTTCAATATAAACATGATCTACACATCCCCTGCCCACTCTAAAGCCTCCTTGCTCATCTGCAATCCTACTCTCTGTCTTACCTCTAATTCTTTCAATAATATTATAATTATTATTCTTATAATCAAAAAGAAGCGCTAAGCCACAAGGGCTATACAGCGCTGCAGGGTAGGAAAGGAAGCGAGGGTATTGGGCGGCAGAAGGGGGGAGAGGCGATCAGTAAGTTACAGAAAACAGCCGGGCAGGAGATAGTGCAGGGTAGAGGGTAGCAAGAGATCGAGGTAGAAAGGGCGTAAGGTATCAGAGTTTGTGAAGTAAGTCAGTTGTTGTCAAAAAGTCAATGAGAGAGTCCGGATGAAAGGTGGGTCCATCAGCGAGAAGGGAAGGTAAAGAGAGAGCAGCAGAGCGAAGACAACGTTGGAGGTAAATTCTGTGTGCTCGTTGATAAAGTGGGCAGTCTAACAGAATGTGGCTGACCGATAATGGAACCTGACAATTCTCACAGAGGAGCCTCTCCACAAGATATCCATGAGTAAGATGAGTATGGCCAATGCGGAGATGGGAGAGAGTAGTCTCCCAACCTCGGCACTGGTGACAAGAAGACGGCCAGTAACCTATACTCGGTTTAATAGATTGAAGTTTGTTACCGAGTAGAGTAGACCAACGTTGTTGCCAACGAGTGTCAAGGTGGGTAGCTATTGCAGCAAAATAGTCCGTAAATGGAACACCTCTATATGAAACTATTAGGTTATGTACTGCCGACCGCGCAGCAGTGTCTGCCTGTTCATTGCCCTGTACGTCAACATGACCAGGGACCCAACAAAAAACAATATCTTTATGCTTGGTAGAGATGCGGCGTAGCCAAAGTTGGATACGGAGGACTAAGGGGTGAGGTGTATCAAATTTCTGTATAGCCTGTAAAGCACTAAGGGAGTCTGAGACAACCACAAATGATGACACAGGCATATATGCAATACGGGTAAGTGCTGCAAGAATGGCATACAATTCAGCAGTAAAGATACTAGCCGAAGATAGTAAATGCCCTCGTACGATGCTGTCCGGAAACACTGCTGCGAATCCTACGCCGTCAGAAGACTTAGAGCCATCTGTGCACACTGCAATGGCATGAGAATGAGAGTGGAAGTGGTCAAGAAAAAGAGAGCGGGAAGCTACCGTAGACAGTTGGGCTGTCGAGCAAGGGAGTGAGAAAGAACAGACTTGAACAGCTGGAATTTCCCAGGGGGGTAGGGAAAAGTGAGATGCTACATGAACATAGAAAGGTGGAAATTGAAGAGAAGACAAGAGCGAATGTAGGCGAAGAGAGAAGGGACGGAGCAAACAGGGATGGCGAACAAATAAAGAATGTCTACTAATATCGGTGACCATTCTATAAATGGAAGGATTGCGGAGATCATGAGAGCGTACATAGTAGTGAAGGCAATGGGCATCAAGGCGATCGGATAAGGATGGAACGTTCGCTTCTGCATAGAGGCTCTCAACAGGGGAAGAGCGAAAAGCACCAAGGCATAAACGTAATCCTTGGTGATGAATAGGGTTGAGGCTAGATAGAGTAGCAGGAGAGGCAGCTGAATAGATCTGGTCACCATAGTCAAGTTTCGATAAAATGAAGGTGGAATGTAGGCGAAGGAGAGTTTGATGATCAGCTCCCCATGAAAGATGAGCAAGGGTTTTAAGAAGGTTCAGTCGGCTGTGACAAGTTGTCTTCAGAGAGGTAATGTGAGGTTTCCACGATAACCTACGGTCAAAGAGGAGGCCTAGAAACCTGACTGTATCACGTTCAGGGATACGGGTGCCACCGCCAAGAACCTAAATGGAATGGGATGGACCCCGGTACCCTTCCCCCTACCTATGAACTAGTGTGCCTGTGGGAAAAATCCCAAAGGCCAAAAAGAGGAAGGGCAAAAGGGACGGGTGGGGAGGAGGAGGAGGAAAGGAAAAAGGGGAGGATGGGATAGGGAAGGGGGGATTGGGGGGTAATTAGGTTCGGTCTGAGGAAGGAGACCGACAGGTCTAATTCCTCAGACCAAGAGCCTCTTCACCACGCCAAGGAGCCCCCCTTGAAGAGGCTTTCAATAATAATCCTACCATACACTTTACCTGGTATACTCAGTAAACTTATTCCTCTGTAATTTTTACAATCTCTTTTGTCCCCCTCCCCTTTATATAAAGGAACTATACACGCTTTCTGCCAATCCCAAGGTATCTTTCCCTCTTTCATACATTTATTAAACAAAAATACCAACCACTCCAACACAATATCCCCTCCTGCTTTTAACATTTCTGTCATGATCCCGATGACTTGGACTTACGATGGGCTCTCTACAATATGCCTTATGTCTACCTAAATAATGTATACAGTGGACCCCTCCATTAACGATGCCATTGGATAGCGATAAAATCGGATACCAATACGTTTTTGCGTCAAAATATTAGCTAGGCTAACGATAAAAAACTCAG